>NW_026623751.1:104651-147152 GCF_030028575.1 Malurus melanocephalus | reverse complement strand
AAACGTGTTCCCACAATCAGGGGAAGAATTCTGCCTGTGTGAGTCAGTTCTGCCTGCAGAAATTGGAGGGCAAGCCTCCTTTCTCTCTGTTTTTTTTTGGTTCACAGTCTCTGGGCTGTGCCATGAGTTTCTCCCTTGGGATAACACTGATGGATTTGACTTTCAGCCTCACACGGCTGGTGCTGCACCAAACTCTCAATTCACTGGACCTGTGCTATCTTCTCAAAGGCAAAGTGAGCTCCTGGCCTAAGGAAAGGATAACCCCTTCCCTGCCCGATGGCAGGAGAAAGTGTTTGGCTCAATACATCGATYATAATTGATTTTGAGAAGAGTTATTCGCAGTCTTGGTGTTTTGAGGTAGCAGAGTGCGTAGTGAGCTGTTGGATGGTGTAAGAGGCTTCTCCCACTTCAGGCAAACCCGAAGCTGATAAACCCTAACCTCAAGGAGTGTTATTTTATAGATTTATGACATTCCATTGGCAATTTGAACCATTCAGACTGACTGAGCCACCTGATCCACAAGAACAGCTCTAACATCTCAGCCAGCAGCCGCAGAGATTGACAGTGTCAGTGTGGCATATCTGTGCAGTGAGAAAACTGCTAAAAACCAGTGCACATAATGTGAAATCATACTTTATTTTTTTTATTTTCTGCTTGTTAAGGTGCCATGATGTTTAATCAGTCCAAGAGGCACAATCAATTGCAGATCCTGTTCTCAGAGTCGTGGTCATGCTCTGTTCTGTCACTGAGTTTGGCTTTGGTGTATTTTGTCATAAAGCCACGAGATCAGTGTTGAGGAAAGTTCTCACAAAGAATCTCCATATAACACACAGTTTCATTAAAATACTCAGCAGCTGCTTTCCAAGCCAAGCTGTCTCCCAGTGCATCCAAAGTGAGCCAGGAGAGAGAGCCCTGAGGGGGCCCAGAGCCAAGAGGCAGCTCCTGGTGAGCTCTGTGGGGGCTCACAGCAGCCCAGCTCCAGACACACAATTCCCCTGCAGTTTCCAAGACTGCTGGTTTCATTGTTTTAGCTCAAAATCTACTTTTTGGGTTCCTTTTCTTTATTTTATTTTATTTTATTTTTTTCCCTGTGATTTCTTTACTCTTGTAGTTTTCCTGGTTCTCCAGCTCTGCTTATAGCAGCAGAATCACATTCCTATAACTGCAGGTTTTTCCAAGTCTGGCTGCTGCTTTTTCTGATGGGAGACTGAAAGCATAAAGAATCTGGGGTACCATTCTCATAAAGCAGCAAAGTGACATTTTAAAAATTAAACTATTTCAGTTTTCTCTTGAAATTTTTGTTCAGAAGAAGTGTACCATCTRCAGAACATTTTGCTGAGACACGATTTCACTTTAGTTGCAGGGAAAAGGGAAGACATTTCCAGTCCTCCAGTTCCAGTTGGCTTTGGAGAGCAAAGCTGACAGAAAATCCTCAGACTGTTGAGAGGTCCAGAAATTATTTTTGCCCCTGTTTTCTCTCTTAGTATTAACTTCATTTATTTTTAACTGGATACTGATACTTTAATGAATGCTGTACTCCAAAGCTCTCATTTCTATTCCTCTGTGAATAAGACTCTTGGTCTTTTCCTTTCCCCAGCAATCTCCCTGACATTGAGGATCAGATTTAAGACCACTTGAAGTCAATGGAGAGATTTTGATCCATTTTAATGGGCTTTGGGGCAGAGCCATGAAGACTAGCTGAAACAACTGCTAGCATTTCAGGAAAACCACTGCTGAATTTGGCAGCATATAATTAATTACTGAAATTCAATATTGTGTTGCCCAATACTTGGCTCTTCACAGARGCAAGCAGGCACATTTTTAATAATTCTATACCCCAGTGCAAGAYACATTTTAAAAGCCATCGCCATGAACCAGAGGAATGTCTTTCATTATGCTTAGAATTGGCTGTGTTTGGTTTCTATCCCCATCAGAAGTTAATGAAAACAGCTGGAGTCTAATTCTTATAATTCAGAAATATTCAGTGTCGTATTCTTCTTTCAGTATGCTCAGTCCTGTGGAAATGAGTTGTGTGGAGCTGAGAAGATCACGAGCAATCTTCTGACTTTTGAGATGGAAAATCCCCAACCTCTTCTTGTTGTAGAGATCACCCCCAGACCAGCAGAGAGCACCCCTTATTTGATAAGGTATTTAGCTCATCAAGACACAAATACTCCCATAAAAAGTCACCATTCCCTTCTAGTCTGAAGCTTGGAGCAGTCAGGGGATTGACAGGATATCTGCTGGATAATCTCTCTAACAAGCACGAAAAAGCTGCAATAACTTCAAGGTCCTGACGAATTGCTGTGCAGTGGATTTAGCAACAGGGCTGGCTGAAGGACAGCACAGAGAAGAGCAGCAAATCTGGCTCATGGTTTGCAAAGTATAAAGCTGTAAAATGTTCGGAGAGCGGCCTCTTGCACTGCTAAAACTCAGTTTAGTGACTCAGCCAGCAATGTTTTGGGAACTTATGTAGAATATAAAAATCTCATCCCAAAAGTTTTCTTTGCTTCACTTTTACATTTGTATTCTTACAGTTGTGTGAATTTCATTAAAAAAATGGCTTTCCTGTTCACTGTCATGGTGCTTGTCTSCTGAACACAGGATAATAAAACCATTTGTAATTTCTGTTTTAATGAGACAGAAAAGCAGGAAAGGGAGGAAAAYTGCTGTGATTTTATATCTCCCTAGACATCTACTTTTATCTTTTAATTTTTTACTTTAGGGCAGACTCAGAACGATGCTTTTTATTTAATCGTCGAGTATTGAATGAATCATAGTTTCCCCTTATTGATCTGTTGTTTAATCATGTAAAATGAATAGTCATCCTTCCTCCTCAGAGTGAAATATTCATTAGTAAGAGAGAAGAAAGCAGGATATAGCCTGAAACCTTATTGCTGGAGCAGTTTGCTGCCTGTCCTGTGGCCTTGCACATCCCAGTGCTTTCTCTGGAGATCCAGCTCTAACACCTCTGTTTTCACCTTTGGGCTCGTTTWCTTTGTGGCAAACCACAGGGAGCCTGGCAGATGTGTTTTGGCATCATCCCAAATGAATKGAAAGCGTGTTGTCCCCAAAAGATGGGTGAGCTCTGGCTGGGGTTGGGGTCTGGCTGTGCCCAGGGTGGGGACAGGCAGTGACAGTGTCCTGAGTTCTCTGTGCTGTMCATTTTTATATTTCTGTGCCAGCTTCCCTCTGCATCACTGGAGGAAGTCAGGTGCAGTGCAGAGCACGGCTGCAGATGAGAAAAGTTTCCTCTTTCCACGTGTCTGACATATCACACAATGCAAGGCATCTAATTAAAATCCTGCTTGGACTTTGATCTCTGCTCTTGCTCTCTTACCAGCAATGAATGTTTGAAAGGATGTTTTTGCCAGTTCTTTGCAATCTAATTAGTGTTTTCCTGACCTGCTTTTGGTGTGTACCACTATCACATCTCACCCYCAGTCCAGCAGAGAATTGCTGTCTGTCCTGAGAATGCAGAAACCTGGCTTGGTTCATGGTTTCACTGAATAAATCACGAGAAATAGCTTCGCATCCATCCCCAGTGCAGCGCAATCTTTATTCAGCCTGACCTTTTCTCTATTATCTTACACCTTCCTCAACCTGTTTGCCAACTTYTCAGCCTCCTCATTAGATGTGAAGGCTTGTGCAACTGCTGAGAAAAGGCTATGAATATTGACAAATGCTTGAAACCGCAGATGTGTTTCAAAGAGGAACTGGAACAGGTTTGGAGGCTCTGAGAACAGTGTGGGCTGGCTGTGCACATCCTACTCTCACTTTAGGCTGTCCTGTCAAATTCCCAGCCACAGAAATCTCATCAYGAGGTGGTGGTTTGGAAAACATGAGCCAAACTTTTCTCTCTTCAAAGAGCAGGTGTTTTGTTTGCTTTGAATTCTTTTCCCCTGGGAGCTAAGAAGGAATATACATGAATTGTGCATCTGTGAAAAAGCTGAAAAGGAATCATGGAAGAAAACAGAAAAAAAAATAAGGGTTAAGAAAAGAACAGGGGAAATCAGAGGGAATGTAGTAAAACTAAACCAGGATTTAAGTGCAAGAATCTCCCTTTCTACTCACATTCCTGGTGACAAACTTACCAGGAACAGGGCAGAATAAACCTGGAGGAACAACACACACATAAAAATCTGCTGCGATATCAGGGCCTCAGACAACTGCCTGTTTACTAATGAATAAGCAAAATTAACAAAGAACATGTGGGTTAATACATGATGGAGAAATACAAATGGAAAGCAGCATGAAAGGGAGAATAAGAGCTTGRTTCCATGCTGGATGTGAATTAGGAGCTGCCCTTGCCATGCTGAACTGGAAGCCTGATCYGAACAGGATACACAAAGATTTAGATCTATTAAAAAATTAAATCAAGCATGAGTAATGTAAGGTCTGTGAGGTGAATGTGCTCTGTGGTGCTGTTACAAGTCAMTTCAGATTTCAAGGAAAAAGCTATCCCAATGTGCATTAATGCACTGGAAAAAAAGAAAAAAGGGACAGAGAGCTCAGCAGAAGTGCCACTTGACAGGAGTGACATGGTGAAAGGTTTAAAAGCCTCTGAGTGGTTCTTTGAGCCAGGAGCCCGACACAACAAAGACACAAAAATTCCGTAAATATTTTATTTTAGAACATCGTGTTCTTCTGCTGACATTAATAAATATATAGGAAACACACTTATTAAAGGTTAGGTGGGGARTGATTCTGAGAAGGCAAATGCTCTTTGCAAATGTCATCCGGCCCCGTTGCATTTCCAATTTGGGGGGAAGGTTTTTGTGTCGTTTAGGCAGCAGCATAGAAATACAGATGATTCATGTAAAGGGATTTATTTAAGAAAAATGCAGATGGCATTTTAGACAGAAAAAGTTATCTCGATTATTTGCAATTCCAGGGGAAATTGTGTTGAAAAATCAGCATCCAAACAAAGGGGGTTGGAGTCTACATTTGAATTATGTGCCTTCACTTGGAAAAAAAAGATTTTATCTGATGAAGATATGAAAAGCTCAGAGTCCTTGACAAAATTAAAACCATGAAACAGTCAATTCATAGCTGTTAATGAGAAAAATTACAGTATATTGCTTGACTTTTCTCTCCCTCCTTTTGTCTCTTGAATCATTTAAAGAAAACTTCTTTGAACATGCCACACTGAGATCAATTGATTAAATGTGATTGTCCTTTTGCTCCATTGGTTGCCAGTGGAAACAAGCACATTCAGAAAGAGCCTCCACTCACTCTTTGCAGCCTGTCTGACAGAAGCCAGCAGTGCTGATATACATTCAAAAGCAAAAATTGGGCTGTTGTWGTCATTTTGCTGATGAACATTTTCTCTATTGCACTTCTTTCTGTCATAATCTTGGAAAACACCAGGTTATTCTAGCCAGATTTTAAATTGCCTGGGGGATTTATTTTGTAATTGTCCCACAGATTAGAAACCCAGGTGATGGGATAGACCCAGGTGCCTCTTTGCAAATGATTTATAGAACTGGATGGCAATTGAAACAGTGAAGGATTTTCACAACTTTTCCTTTGAAATCTTGTCATAGTAGCCAAATATCGACAAAACAATTATTTTGCCAAATTCAGTGTATTTTAAACCACCTTGTTATAAAATGATTAGAATAATTCTTCAGATCATTAATTATTTGCCATTGCAAACGAGTTTCTGTGTGAGACAGCTTGATTTGAGTTGAATTTTTAAATAGATCTAAATCTTTGTGTGTCCTGTTCGGATCAGGCTTCCAGTTCAGCATGGCAAGGGCAGCTCCTAACTCACATCCAGCATGGAACCAAGCTCTTATTCTCCCTTTCATGCTGCTTTCCATTTGTATTTCTCCATCAYGTATTAACCCACATGTTCTTTGTTAATTTTGCTTATTCATTAGTAAACAGGCAGTTGTCTGAGGCTCTGATATCACAGCAGATTTTTATGTGTGTGTTGTTTCTCCAGGTTTATTCTGCCCTGTTCCTGGTAAGTTTGTCACCAGGAATGTGAGTAGAAAGGGAGATTCTTGCAGTTAAATCCTGGYTTTGTTTTACTACATTCCCTCTGATTTCCCCTGTTCTTTTCTTAAMCCTTATTTTTTTTTTCAGGTTGCTGAGACTCCTGTTGCAGCTGCTGAATTTGAACCAGACCCCCTGGAAGAGGGACACAGACAGAAAATGTGCCTATTCTTAATATTTAGCTGAATTTATTGAAGGTGACACTGTTAATTAACTGGAAGAAGTGCCTTAGATTTCCCTTCAAGACCTAAATTTAAATTACCAGGGAGTAGCCTGGGAGAACATTTCAAATTTGTGTGGCTTCAATCTCTTAGTCAGAATACAAATTTTTATGGACTACAGATACTTTGTACTTTTCAACTCTTTTCAACTCGTATTTTCAACTCTTTTCTGGTGTTACAGATGTCCTTTCTTTCTCAACCTGTCCCAGTGCCTCACTAATCTCTGAGGAAAGAATTTCTTCCCAGCATCTGATCTAAATCTCTCTGTTAATTCCATCATTATCAGGCTGAAGAAAAAGTTGCTCTCCTTCTTTTTTGTACCTTCTTCCTATTTATATTATTTCAGCTCTGAACAGTAGCAACTCTTAAGCATCTGAAGTCTTCCAATTCTGTTTTGTGAGCAGTAAATTCACAAGGCTGGAGGGTTTCTTGAGAGCATGGAGAGAAGAGAAATTACTTGCAAATTTCAATTGAACTTAAGAAGCAGATTCTGCTAGAGGGGAAGWGAAGGAATGTTAAAAACATGTCTTTCCTCAGAATTTTGAAAAAGCTTCACTCCAAAGTTGATAATTTCCATGTTGCTGTGTATTTTTCTTCTCAAAAAAACAACCTTGGCTTTTCATCCTGACATGTTATATTTTGATGTTGGAAGAAATGGTGAAGTAACCCCAGATGGGCAAAGCACAGCCCRGAATGAAATTTCTGTGGATTTCTTTTTTTTAAACTCCAGTCAAACCCTTCTCTTTTTTTGGTAAATTTATCCTAAGCCAAGCTTGTAGAATTTTTTTTTTTTATTATTTCTTACCTCAAAACTGAACAGAGCTATTTTTGGGCTAASTTTGGATCCATTTGAGGCCTTCATACAGCTCTAACTTTACTCTGGGATGACATTCAAGGAGTAAATTCAACAGGTAGGAAAAATGATTGTTTTTAACAACTGGTGCCGTAACAAAACCAAAACCAAACCAGAATGTTAAACTGAATTTGGATAATTTTCACAGCTCTTTCAGGTATGTTGTGCTGTTAACAAAACAATTGTAGTAAAGTGTAGATCAGGTTCCAGCAGGAACRTTTCCATRATTATCYAYTGATATCAGAGWAGGTYCCTTKCTTAGCTCAATAAGGAGCTAGGATYTTGCCTTCCCTCARCTTAAAATGAAATCTGCACAATTCCTCTGCTCTCTGGTGGTTTCTCTCCATGCTGAGAAGTGTTACAGATGGAGCAGGAGCAGAGGCACACAGAGAAGAGACAATCTGATGGGAGAAGTGTGCCTTAATTCTGACTAAAACAGCTTGAGGAGTGAGGCACGCTTTTAGCAAGTACAATGAACACACTCAGTGTGCTTGAATCCCTTCTGTCTACCTTTTAAACCTGTCAATATTGGTTCCAGCACCAGTCTTTTGTTTAGGAAACGCTCAGCTGCTGTCCCTGTAGTTTAAATTATTCTCACTCCTGAGCTTTTGTTGTCACAGATCCATTTATTGCAGGCTCTGTCTGAAATCTGTGTGCCTGTAACTCGGGGTGGGTGGCTCATGGACATCTCTACCCACAGCTTTAAATAGAAATAAAAACCCTCAGCAAGGTGCACAATCAAATCCCAGGCAAGGACAAGGGCAACGTGCAGCAGACAGAGATTCAGGGTTTAACTCTTAATGCATGAGTTTACAATTTTTCACTCCCCTCATTTCCATAGAAGTGTATTTTCCTCAGGAAAAGGGAACYTTCTTTGCCTAACAGGGTGTTGTGYATGGCAGAAGCAACCTCAGTAGTAACTTCAAGCCTGTAAACCCTWAGTGAGGAGCAGAATGCCTCCTAGAAAGGCAATCAGCCCTTAAATCTCATAACCTTCAGAAAGCCTTTGAGCAACAGAAAACGCATATCCTCAGAAAATTGCTTCAGTGTCCAATAAMCTTCATAGCTGATGTTTTGTGCCTTATTTTTAGCTTTAATTTACCCAGCTCCAGCTTTGGCCTCCAGCTCCCATTATGCCTTTTGCTGATKAATTGTCCCTCTATTACCAGATGTTCTCGTCATGTCTGTATGAATTAGAACATCTTCACCTTTTGACCTGCTCTTATTTGCACTCACATTGAGGTCCTTTGAGGATTTCCTGATAATAGTGAATTCTAGGAAAAGCAGCTGCAGAGTATTTGGTTTTCTGGCCATTTTTAAAAGGACATTGAGGAACTGAGAAAGAGCAAATAGACTTGAAAATATCCACACCCAACCACAGATTTATAAAAGCTGATGTGCATTAACACTTATTTCTTCATCAACCATGTTTGTAACTCATGAAAAATATAAAAAGTATTTGTGTGTGAATSCTCAAAATTGTAAATATTTTTGTTGAAGACAAAGTACGTGGGGCTGATTAGAAAAGCCAGACTCAAAGGCTGCTGGACAAAGCAGATATAATGTGTTAGAAAGAGTTAACGTGCTTTCTTAGAAGATACTCCCTGCATTGGATTTACATTGGCATAACAATCACCTTGTCTAACTCTTTTCCAATAATTTGAGTAGACGAAAGGGTAATTTTCATTTCAGTGTTCTCCATTTGATTTAATTTCTATGGACATCAATAAGATTACATTTTTTTAAGTGCAAATGATTTTCAGTATAATTCACTCCCTCTTTTTTATTTGTTTCTATATTTGTTTTTATTAGTTTTACTCAAGGACACTTGAAATACTTAGTCATACTTTTGTGAAAATGAGCATCCCTTTTACACCTGATTGTAGCCATTAAAGTTAATTATCATACAGGACCAGCCAGGGCTTAAAAGAAAAAGTGATGACAGGCTAATGTGTAAAGTATTAAAAAAAWATAAACCATGCAGTGTAGTCATTGAACTTCAGATCATACCTGTCAAAGAATTCCTATTGATTGTCCAGGGCTGTGTGTTGGTAAATCTGATTCCCACCTTATGGGACAGGGATTTTTCAATGGGACATTGCTGTGTGTGGCCTTTGATGCCTGCTCTGTGCTGTTTCTCTGCAAACTGAGGATTGTCCCACCAACATTTGTGACAACTTTGCATGGACAGAGGTGGGTGCAGARTCTGGCTGGTGCTGAGCCCAGCGTGGCACCAGTGGGAGGAGAACAATTCTGCATGGTCAGTTATTGCCACTGCAATCAAACCCAGAACTCACTGTCCTGCACAGCCTCGGTGTGCACAGATAATACCTTGGAGGAAAAAATTAAACATTACTTGTGTGACAAAAGGCTCTGAAAAACCTTCCTGAARGTTCCACTTATTTCTGGGTGCTGAGGAGCTGGAAGGAGAGGGGAGAAAAAAAGAATTAGAAACTAATTTGTGCCATACACACACACACAAAAAGGTTTTTTTGTTTCTTAGTTGTCTTATAAACAGGCAGAACTTTTCTCCCCGCAGATGTAGCAGTTCAGTATTGCCTCTGTTTCTCAGATTTCTTCCTCTGGGAAGCTTGTAAGATATTTATTTACCTATACAGTGATTTAGTCACGTGGAACCAGATTTCAAGGCAGTGAATATCACCATGGCCTCGCTGAATCTCTGCTGAAAAACAGAGGTTGCGTTGAGCCCGTGCTGAATTCTTAACACAGACCTCATCTTCTCCTCCATTCCCTTGTGTGGAGAGGGAAACAAGCAGAGTGTCAATAAGCTSAGCCAAGAGGCAGAAGCACTCTGCTCACAGCTGGGAATTGTGCATGAAAGGCTCTTTCTCCATCCCCACTAATTGCCACGTGTGTGACTGAAGAAACCACTCACCAGAGGCWCTCAGCAACCGAGCCTGTTGTTAGGAGATGGCTGGAATTTTGTACCCTTTGGAGCTCTGCAAAAAAAAAAAAAGATAATTTCTGAGGATGAGTCATGTGRGTCTGGCTGCCACTTACTGAAAAATATGTGGGATGTTGCAGAAATTAGCTGGACCCTTTGGGTAGCAATAGAATCAGTGCAGAGAAAAGATGAAAAATATGTTAATGCTGAAATATGTTAAAAGTATGTTAACACTGGGCAATAGGGACAAATAATCTGGTTAAATAAGTTCTTTCTGGGAATCAGTGAGCTGTTAATAGAATCTTCTGAATTTCAGTCTGGAGACCTTTACCAGAGCTGTGGTCACCCTGGGGTTTTTTTTTGGCTTTGCAGACACCCTCGTGTTTTCTGCCACCATCAGAAAGGCACAAGGGACAGTGTCAGAGTCRTGGTCTGTTCACCTCCAGCCCCTGGGACTCTGCAGTGAGTCAGAGATGGAGTGGCTTGAGAACAGCCTGTGAACCAACCCTGCTTGTTAATAATTTTGTTTTTCACGGTGTTATTTTTAAATGAGATCAGTTCCCCAGCCCAGCTGCCCAAACCCTTCCAGSAGCTGACCTGGGGGGCAGGAATATTGCTGTAACTGGGACCTGCATCAGCTGGATCTGCTATTTAAAGGAGTTCTGCATTTCCAAGGCAGCTGTGGGATGGTTAACTTRGCACAGACTTTTGGGAATTTGGGCCTTGGCATGATGATAATATCAGAAGAGGTAAAGTCTCTCCTGGTGCTGCAGAGCTGAGCACTGGAGCAGAGCTGGGGGGCTTTGAAGGATGGAAAAGTTTGACACCAARGTGRATGGGGCCCTGAGCAACCTGATCAGGTGGGAATWGTTCCTGCCCWGGGCAGGGGGTTGGAATGAGGTGATCTTTAAATCCCTTTCACCACAAACCATTATTCCATTATTCCATCAGGTTGTACGCTCAGTCACCACGAGCTGGTGGGTGATTGAAACAAAAAAAGGATGGTGATTTTCAGAGATCCACAGCTCAAGGGCTGAATCAGTCAAAYTCCTCTCTGACAGGTCTGGGAGGGTCAGAATATGTAACTTTTAGCCAAACACACATTTTTGAAAGGTCACATGCTCTTTGGGCAGGTTCAGGAGAGGACCTGGAGTGCTGGCTTCCAAGCAAAGCCAMTCCTGTACATCCTCAAAATAAAGTACTAATAAATCCTTGTTCTTTTAGCACTTCAGAACRGAATATTCTGTGATTAATGCTTGCAGGGGTAAGTGCCTGAAGCACTCTGTGTGTTTAAAAGAGACCTTAAAAGACRCTTTCTCTCCTGAGGTTCAAGCAAGGTGTAATAAGGACAGCACAGGATTTTCTGACTCCTAATGCTTCTCTCCTCAATTGACCTCAATCTGATGTTTTAACAGACTGATATCACAAAGAAATTCTCCCTAGCAGAGATGTTGGAGAATGTACCTCTGTCTGGGGTTGGGAATTTTGCTAACACATATTTTAAGACAATTATATTCAGGCTTTTGCAGGGTGATTATTATTCTGGAAAMATTTTAAGTTGAGGAACTCATTGTTGCAATATTAATTTTCCAGTCATCCAGTAAATAAAATAATCCTAATGTTGTTATGAATAGTTTTAAATTACAAATTAATTTTAATTGCAATAAACTGCCTAATTTGAAAGCAGTGGCTCTGCTGGGAAATGTGTGACTCTCATGTAGATAGCACTTGAAAAAAAAAAGGTCAGTGATGCAGTTTATTACTTGGAGAAGGAAGGAATTTTTTTAAACTTATTTTGTGTTTCCCCCAGCAGTATTTAKAGCTATTAGCACTCACCAGGCAAACTAAATCAATATTGTTTCCAGATCAAATGCATGGAGTTTTCAAAAATATTAAGTTTCTTTTCATCTGAGATTTAGCTGCCTGTCTCTGAGATGAATAATAGATGCAAGACACTCTTAATTATTAAACAATGACTTAATAAAGTTACTGGAGGACAAATGAGAAGTGATCATTGTGTGAAGAAGTGAATGCTATCATTGATTTTGGATGAGCTGGTGGATAAGTGTCAATCTGGTCATGGTTTAAGGGCTGCCTTCTGCTGGTTTTTGATGAGGGAGTGGAATTACAAGTCAAAAAWGCTGCACTTCTTCACATCTTTGGTMTCCTCATGATTTGGAGAAGCTSTGAGTGTCTGGTTAATGTGTTGATTCCGTGGCATTCAGCTGCTTTGAAGAACTCTCCACAGCAACATGAGATTGAAGGTGTTTATAAGGAGTTCACCTGAAAGGACCCCAACAGCAGAGTTTGAGACTCTCCTATGGCAATTCATAGCAAGAATTTTCAAAGTGAAAAAAGGCAAGATTTTCAAGTTAGAATGAGTGAAAAAATGATCAAAGCTCACAAGGGTCTCTTGAGTTACTGGTTTTCTGTTTTTTTTCTTAAGCATCACAAGCTTACTGCCTCAGGCAGARCTAATTAACTAATGAAGAGAGGAGAAAACTGCTGAGGAAGGGATGGAGAACAAAAWCTTATTTAAATTTAACTACTAGATACCTTTATTTCATGTAATATCTATTGTGCTGATCAATTTTCAGCATCTAAACTTTATTTTATTCTAATTATGGAGAAATGGCAGGTATGTAGATCTATACTCTTCTTTTGTAAATTCAAGCTGCATCTTTGGCATCACTCAAGAATATTTTTTTTCCTTTTTCTGTCAGTTAAAGAAGGTGAGAATTGAGACAAGATGCCTGCCAAAAAAGTGCCCTGTTTTAATTGCATGGATTTGGCTTTTAATCCTATTGTCTGTGGATGACTTCRTGGGTTCAGTGCAGGAAGAAAACTATGTGGTAGAACTTGAGGATGGAGAAACTAGGAAACAACCATGAAGTTACCAATCAAGTGGTCAGCTTAAAACCCAAAACAGCAGGGTTAAAATGTGGCTTGTTTTTGCAGTTTATTTTAGATATGGATGAATAAAAAAAGAAATCTGTGAGAGAAAAACCCCATGGAAMAAACCTCTCTGGATGAAACCACTGCATCAGAGGAACCTGGAATTTGATTGCTGCAAGGCTTTCACAGGCAAGGCATCAACATGTCCTGTTTCTCCTCCCCTTTTCCTTCTCCCAAAAGTCTCTACCAGACAGCCAGCTGGAGTTATACATTATAGTTCTTCTATGACACAATTCAAATTGTTTTAATCAAAAACTTGTGACTACAAAAATCACAGCTACTATTTAAGGGCAAAGAACAGGAAGGTTTGGTCAGATTTTGGCTTGTCATTACCTTGCCACACCTCATTGGATAACCTGCTGTTATGGGACTATTTCTCTCCTCCCATATTAAAATCTTTGAAGTCTCATTTATATACCTGAATCATATTCCTAATGAGGCATGACCCCAAATTATGAAAGTATTGAAAGCATGTGTGATTCATGGTTTATAAATAGCATATGAATAACAATCTCTACATTCCATTAACTGCATTATTCTTCATGCTCCTTCTCATACACCTTTTTTACTCATCACTGTGTCTCTTTGCCACCCAAAATTATCCATATCACTTAATTTTTAGATGCTTGTATTTTTCCTCTTTTAAAAATGTGTGGATATTATGACTCTATGCATAGCAACTGTGTATTCATAGATAACATCTGTACAAAATCATTAGGCATCATAATTTTAGGCAGAAATATCAAGCTTTCAACACCCAACTTTTATTGACTTGTAAAATTTAGCAGCTGTGGTAGCAGAGATTGTGTTTTGAGGTGGGAGGGGGTTCGTGTGACAGATTACATTACTTTGGGATTAGAAAACCTGGCAAACATCTGGTTAACAAATGARTCCCACAGCAGAGTGAGTTATTCAGTGTCTTTTGATCTCTCTTACCAATATTAACTTTATTATGAGAGTTTCCCAGTGCCAGCCAGTCCTCACCAGCTGGTGGCTTTAATGGTTAGCTGGGAACAATGTGGTGAGAAGATCATAAAGAACATGAGTTTTGAGACAGCTGCTGTGGTGTGGGAAATCAAGATATCTATCTGTGTAACCAGGATTTTTTAAATTCTGTCCTTTTATGGAACAGATGGTCAGTTGTCTGGGATAAGAAGAACCCTAAGTTGGTCAAGTGACAGAATATCAGTGAAGAGGAAGAGTTCAAATGCCCCATCATGTGCAGGGACAGTTACCTGGTGTCAGTAATACCCTACAATCAGTCCTACAGCAGGGTAACTCCTTCTTTGGCTGCAGTTTATATCTCATGCTTCCAGCTCAGCAATTTTAGACTCCCCAGCTGGATATTTACCACACATTCCARCTCTGGGAGCCACTGAGCCACTCAAACCTCTCTCTTTGTGGCAGCTGTTTCCAGCTGTGCTCTCAGGGGWGATGGTGGCTGTAAACAGCAAGGCTGTGGCTCTGTTACATGATTTGGAATATTTTACCAGGCTGGTGTGGTGAAAAGTGAGGGAATCCACATGGCTTCTTCTGCCCCCTTTTTTGCACCAAAAAAACCACACTGCTGATCCCTCTGGACCTCTCCCTTCTCTTTGTGGATGAGGTGTTTGATAATTGATAACCTGGTGCATAAAGGCTGCATCCTTTTGCCATGGCAAGGATCTGTAGCTATCCCCAGCCTTTGCATTTCAGGATCTCAGTTTTGTTCCCCTTTCACCTCTACCAAATGAGCAAGTGTTTGTGAAGCTCTCCTCCAAGCCCCATTGACATGAAACTTGTTTTTCAGCTGGTCTCAGCTTCTGTGRTCTCTTTGCTAATCGTGCTTCCTGCTCCCTGCTTTTGCAACATTTTGGTGGCCTTTGAGCACTGTGCAATTTCAGTGATGTGAAATAAGTCCATGTACAACAGCTAAGCTGCTAGACAGGGTAGAAACAACCCATGGTGAGCGTGGCAGGAAAAGGAAAGAATAACCGAGTGCAAAAAGCATTTCAAGTGGGTTAAAATTTGCTTTATTATGAATTATAGACTACTTTTGCTGTTCTGATAATGGGGCACTGTCTGCTGTGATTCATTGCAGTCAAGCAGCATTAACTTCYGAGAGAAATGGGAGAGAAAGGAAACTGCTCCCTCGGTAATGGGGTGTTTTGTGTGGGCAAGCACTGTGCCTCTACTGAATTATTTTACTCTGCTCGTTCAGATCTGACCTTCTAGGCCCTTTTGAGGTTGAAATTATATGCTGGGATAATAAAAATATAGCAAAAAGTGAGTTAAAGTGTGTCTGAGTAATCGAATCAAGGGTGTTAATCARAGAATATAATCCTGAGATATATTAACAAGTTTTAAAGCAATTAGGTTCAACAGAATAACAAAAGACAGAACTTACAAAACCCCATTTGACAAGGAACTGATAAAATTGGGTTTCAAACCACTCAATAGATGAATTTAGGTGCTTTTTAACTACTTTCTCTCAATGTCACATTTGACAGACCCCAGGGAGGTATTTCTTGCTGGAATAAAGTCAGTCCTCGTGAGCACSCACCTCTGCCACAGAATATCACATTGTATTAATCGAGATCTATTTTAGCAGGAAACTCTCTCGTTATGAATCATGAACACTGAGAGCCATCACAGATTTTAATTTCTTTCTGGGTATGYGTGTATGTTCAGATTCAATCAGGTTGATATGTACAACCATTTAATTTAAATTGAGTTAATCAATAGCCACCTCATTTTAATATTGTCTTGGTAAAATCTTTGGCCTGCTGAACTCAAGAACAAGACATGGACGTGGTGGTAAGATGACCCCATGACATTACAAAATTATTGCAGAAAAATTAATTACTTCTTTCCTCATTTATCATCCTTCATGTTTTGAACTGCTGCCATTTGGGCAAACATCTTCCATGTTCTGTTTTCATTTACTGAGCAGTTATTGCAGAGGTTAGTTATGAGGGTTGAGRCATCTCTCTAATTATTTCTGTAAKAAMTGGTGAGAGCTGTTAGTGTTTTGCWATGCCCAGATCCAGARTATTGTGGTTTTACTTGGAAATTTCATTTCGTTTCAAGGGAAAAGATGCTATTTTCTCCATGTGGCTGGGAAATTCAAAGTTGTGTCCAAATACCAAAGCTCTTTTTCTTGAGCTGTGCATTTTTACTTTAAGCTAACTGGTTAGTTATAATGATGGATGATGAGGACAGACGGGCTCAGGGAGGGCAATTCTAACCTTGCTGGAGCTGGATTTACCATTTATTGGTAAATAAACAGACAAAACTTTGTGTAATGACCTGAACAAGTATATTAAGAGAATTGGACAGTGACAAAGGATCTTGGGAAAACTGAATTCAGCTTCACTTATCCATAGGACTTAATTTCAACCGTGGAGAGGTCTGTATTGAATGATTTAGGCATCCCATGGTCTTTTATCTATGAGGTCTTTAGGGTCTATTATATTATCTTATAATTTCCATTCTGCCTCGGGTCAAGTGCAGATTTCTATAGTACTTGGAGARCTAATAGTGGGAAAGATTTGTCTCCAGATTAACCAGAGCTGGTCCCACACTAGAAATAGTTGTTTTATTTATGTGAAATGAAGCCTGTAGTAATTTTTAATTTTCACTTTTCAGTGTGCTTTAGCTATTTATGACTTTGTGCCTGAAATTCTGCTATACCATTGTAAATCACCAAAGAAATATTTGAAAGGCTATTTTTCCCATTGAGTAAAAACAGTCATAACAAAAAGGTTTATTTAGCTTATTTACATCTGTATTTTTTATCAGCCTTTYGTACAATTTTCATTTCATTCTGGCAGTGTGTGCTGCACAGGCTACACACCCACAGGGTTATAGCTGGGCATTCTGTAAACAATACATTTCTTTTAATGGGAACATATTATTTTTTAAATATGCTTTTGGAGATAAAAGGGAAATTTTCTGAATGTAAATCTGGCTCTGCTGAATAGTCATTTAAAAGGAGTGACTGGAAAGTGACATGTGTACCCTTTTTAACTTGTGTTACATTGAAAGCCTTAGAAATTTTACCATCATTCACGTTAACACTTCAAAGTATTGCTGGTTGAACTCAAATCTCTCTGAAATGCTAATCCACACCCTGAACTGTAGTGAAATGAACATACAGATGGTTCTTCCAATTACTTGGAGAAAGAAAAGGGGATGATTTCCTTTAATGATTTCCCCTTCTTTCCTGACTGAAAGCARTTCCAGCTCTTCCCTCCAGCTAATTTGACGATTAAAAGATGCCTTTGTCTTGCTTTCAGCTATTGAGGTTTCATCACAATTTGTTAAAACTCTCTGTCATGAAGCGAGGTGTGAACCCAGGGCTGTGTAGGTTTGGTTCAGAGGTCATGTGAAGGGGAATTATAGCCTTGAGTATTTAAAGCCAGGATTCAGGGGGGTTATTATTGCACTGATGGCAAAGATGGAGTTTTCAGATTAAAATGGGATCTTGAGTCTGAGATGCTCAAAGTTATTGATTGAGGAATACACCACAGGTATTCATACTCCAGATTCATGGCAGCTCCGTTTTCCCAAGGACACAAATGGAGAGATTTGAAACATTCCTGGAGCTGTTGATTTCACTGCAGCTTGTGGGGTAATGTGCTTCAGGGGAACTGCAGAAAAAAAATGGTAAGAATAATTTCAAAACTTTAAATTTTCACTATAAATTAGAATGAAGGTTGAGATTTTTGTAAACTCTACCCTGAAAAATGGGATCTGCACACTAGAAAATCTGGTGTGAGCACTGATCTCTTGGTCCCCCACCTCTCTGTCCCTCTGATCCAGTGGTGCTGACATGTGGGAATCTCTTCTCCTTTCCAGGGACAGTCTCCAGCCAGATGGGTTCATGGCAGATGTTGAACTCAGTGAGGGACAAAATTCCAGCTGTCAGGTTTCACATGGAGCTGCCTGGGAAGATCCAAGGTCTTTGGGCTGCGTGGCAGGATGGCTAAAGGACACAGGAGGCTGAGAAAGGGGTCAGGGGCTGTGGGACCCACATCACACTATTTATGACCTCTGTCTGTCTTCAAACCTTAAARGAGAGTTTGATGTCTGCTGCCTTCTTCCAGCTCAGAGCCCTTCCCTTGAGGACTCAGGTTAAATTGGAAGAAGATTTGGGAGCAAAAGGGAATGGATTTGATTTCTTCTGGCTCGAGATCTGGCTGCAAGGAGCAGCCCTTTCACTCTGTTTTGAAGGTTGTGACCCACGGTCTTGGAAAAAAACAACCAAAACATCTCTATGTCAATGGCAGTGTGATCCCACAACTCCTCCAAATATTTCACTTCATTCAGCATGGAATCAAATTGCAGATGTTTCGTCAGAATCCAACAGAATGAAAAAAAAATTACCATTTGGTGGTGTGTTTTCCTGAATATTCCAGAAGCTCTTGTATGTTTTTCAATAAAATATTCAATGGAAACAACAAAGAAAGAAAAGCTTAAATAAATACACATACTCCAGTCCTTCTGAGCTTTTAATTTACACCTTATACAATCACCTCCTATCAACAATGCTTTCTTTGCCCTTTTTGAGGTACACCATTTCTCTCCAAGCTTTCAAAAGGATGGGARTAATATTTCAGTGCTCAGAGAGAGTAACTGAGAAGCAAGAATTCAGTGGGGCTTTTTTCCTACATCGTTTCCTATTAGAATGTTGTATAATATTTTTGCTGAGTAAAACTCTAACCAGGTTYAAAAGCACTTTTTCCTACTAGAACAAAAATAGGAATAATTACTGATACATAACAAAGTTTTGGCTTTTTTTGAAAGTGCAATATTGTGGGCATCTTCTGAAAAAGCTTTGGAGTATTTTGTTGCCTGGAGCTGTGTGTTTTGATTTTGTCTGCTTAAACCTAGGCTTTAGAATGTTGGGAAAGAAACAGGAGAAAGGGAGGATGGTTAATTAGAAATTCTTACCTTTGTGTTCCTCTTGGGTGATGACAYCTTTCATAGTGAAGGTGGTTTGCCTGCACAGGACATCAGCAGATCTGGATTCCCTTGTCAGTTCTAGCAGGAATATCTGTCATGCTGCTCCAGGGTAAAAATGATCCATTCTCAGTTCCCCCTTCCCTGGTGTGGAGATGACAGTGATCTTTGCTTGATGTCAGAAAGACCTGTTCATTATCAGCCATAAAATGCTCTGAGCTTCTGGGTTTGTTACATTTGTAGTGATTAAGTTGCCCCCTGTTCGGGCAGCTCTTGCCCTGTTCAACTGCAAGTCCCTCTGAACACCTGGAGAACTGCTAGAGCAGCAGGATTAAAATAAAAAATGTGTTTTAAATAGTATACATCAGCTCACTTCTATGGGGATTTTTTGGTTTTAATGTAATTAGGATGTGGTTCTCATGAYTCAGTGTTGCTGAGAATAAAACAATCTGAAACAACACTTACATTTTTTAATAGGAAAGATTTATTTTGCTGCAGTGATGAAGAACTGTRAACATCTGGGCCACGCTGAACCTCACAGATTTCAGCCAAGCTCTCCTCCATTAGTCATTTTAATGCTACARTGCTTACCTGTAAGTTTTTAGCCAAAAATCTTCCCAGGTTAAGGCTCCCACACGTTTTGTTTGATGAGTATGATTTTGCTATAATTCACCATCATCAGAGGGTGGTCATATCCAGCCCTGAAGGCAATGGCCATGAATGACAGACTCCTAGAAATCTTGCAAAGTAAAACARGTTTGTTCTGCAGAATAAAAGTATCTGTGGAAAGTGGATAAATTCTGGGACAGGTATTTATAATAAAAACTGCATGTCTAAGTCTTCTAATTGATGGGAGTTCCACCAGTGCATTCAGCTGAAAACAGGAGTGTTCATAAAATTAAATCTAGCCCATAACTCTCAGTGCTGCTCATGTGCTTGACAGAGCCTCTGCATAAGAACAATTCTCCCATCACAAATACAGTCACAAAATAAACAAAACCCTTCTTAAAGAGGAATGTTAGGGAAAAGCTACYATGATATTAAACTCTGAGTCTAAGAGCAATCAGGTAACAGTGGAGCATYCATGGGGAAGAATAGGACTTGCAAATATGATCTGAGGAACTCTGCAGATGGGGCTGGATTCCTTCTTGATAAGATTCATTAATGAGTGGAAGAGTATCCAAAGGAAGGGCTGAAAGAGGTGAGACAGAAGGAGTCACAGCAAAGGAAATCTGGTGGTGTTTGGGGTTTCAAACTTCTTGTATTTAATAAAAAGATGGGGAAAGCTGACAGAGTTAGAGAGAAACATTAAAAAAAATATGTTAAAGAAAAGATCAGGGGAGAAACTGGAAAATATTGAAATCTGCAGCAAAATTCRCATTGATTTTCATAGAAGAGAATCTCAAATCAGTTGTGTTACCACTTATAACCAGGGTGCCATATATCAAAATAACATGAAAGAATAAACAACAGAATTGCTGTGTGGGGGCAAGTCATAGAAGTAGGGGTTATAATGAAATGATTCATCTTCTATGTTCTTCGAATTTCTTCCACATTTATCCTTTTTTACTTTACTCATCTGACAGTAGATGCCTTTAATGGCTACTGAGAGCAGAGGGAAAAAAAAAAAACAAAACAAAAAACAAACTTAATTCGACTGTGGAAGAGAAGTGGAGACAAAGAAAGAGAATAAACCCAGGTGTTGAAGCCTAGTTGGAACGGATCAATGCACATACACACAGAGAGAGTGAGAGCAGAGCCATGAGAGCAAATATAGATCCATAATTTATGAGGGGAGGTGAACATAAACCAGCCTGGCTGTGAATATGCTGCAAAATCTTTTTATTTTACTTTTTAAAATGTTGCTTTCTTATTTTTTAATGCAACAGGGCTGAAAACATAAGGCCTCATTAGAAGTTCTGTTAAGTTTGGTTTTATTCTGATGATGTGGGTTATAAAAGTCCAGTCTCTCTTATATGTTGTTTTTTTTTCTCCAAACAGGAATTTGCATGAGAGAGCAGAACAACTCAATTTTAAATAGTGTCCTTATCTCTACATAATATTATTATGCAAACTATAATCAAACTAGATGACAATTCTCCAGACAAACCTGTAGCATTAAGAGCTTTCAAAGCTCCYGGGCAGATTGTTGTTAGTGGGATAGTTAATTAAATGGAAGTTGAATTTTATTACTTTATATAAACAACTAAGAGCAGATGGAATGATGTCTGTCCTCTGGGTTGGTTTTTCTTTGTTTTGGTTGTTTTTTTTGGGTCCCCCCCCCCTTTCTGTTTGACAAATATTAATTTAACACATTGTTCCATGAAAACAGCAAGTTTACTTCTGGCAGCTTGGTTGCTACAGAACATCAGGTAGCTGTTGATCTCTTCTGTCCTTTACCCATCACCAGATGGGAATTTCGGGATAGTGCAGTGCACTGGGTTAGGCTGGGGTAGAGCTGGGTTCCTTCCCAGTGTGTGATGCAGGGCTGTGTGCTGGATTTGAGCTGGACACAGATTGATAACAAGGGATGTTTCTGTTACTGCTGAGCTGTGCACAGAGTCAAGGCCTTTTCTGCTCCTCACCCCACCCCACCAGCCTTGGGGCTCGGGGTGCACAAGGATTTGGGGTGGCACTGCTGAAACGCCTGATCCCAATTGTCCAGAGGGGTATTCCCATCATACAGAGTCATGCTCAGCATGTAAAGCTGGGGAAAGAAGAAATAGGGAGACATTTGAAGCGATGGTGTTTGTCTTCCTAGCTGGCCATTAAATGTGATGGCCCAGCTTTCCTGGAGATGACTGAACACCTGTCTGCCCATGGGAAGCACTGAGTGAATTCCTTGTTCTGCTTTTTGTGTGCAGCTTTTRCTTTTATACTSTTTTTATCTCAACCCACCGGTTTTCTCACTTTTACTCTTCTRGTTCTCCCCCTATCCCACCAGATGAAGTGAGCCAGTAGCTGAGTGGGGCTCAGTTTCTGTGGATAAACCACGACCTTCAGGAAGTGGGAAATGCTTTTTCCCTTGTTTAGTTCCTAAGCAGAGATCCCCATTGGGTGCAGGGTTAGGTACAACAGTCTGACATATTTTCATGGATTGCACATAGAGGAATTCGGTGGGAAAAGTTCACTTTGCAGTTGTTGGGAGCACCCCCAGGTACAGAGGGGGCTCTGAGAGCCCTGCTCTTGTCTTTCAGGGTCATTCTGGGCTGTCCTGCCGTGTCACACGGAGGGGGACACAAGCCTGGGGTGCAGCTGGGACCCCGGGGTGCTGTCCCTGGTGCTGACTGTGTCGCTGTCCGTGGTCCTGACAGTGTCGCTGTCCATGGTGCTGACGGTCCCCGCTGTCCCTGGTGCTGCAGCGGCCGGGAACCTCCTGAAAAGTGTTCAAAGACCCCCTCCCCTCACCCCCGCTCCCAGCACAGCGATGTGCCACGGGCTGGGCAGCTTTTTGTCATGCCAAATCTCATCTACTGGTGGTTTTTTGTTTTTTTTTTGGCAGCCCTCTGCTACCCTCAGGCTGAAGTGCCCTCAGGACCCTGGCGGTGTGCAGCGACCCTGCTCCCGGCTGTTCAGGGCTGCAGGGAATAGCTGGAATTCTGAGTTTCTCCAGGGCTCGGCATTAAATGTGCAGATATTTCTGGCAGCCAATTCCCACAGCCTGCTCTGGCTCGGGGCACATATTTGTATCGCACTCTGCATCCCCTGGGGACCTGGGAGCAGAGGAGAAACGCCAGTTTTTCTGGAGTGGTGGGAATTGTTGGATCTGACGGGTATGCAAATCTGCCTGCAAACTTTTCCATTTTTATCCTTCCTTGMAGCAACCTTTAGATCAGAGACATTCAGATATCTTTTCCCAGGYGAGTTCTGACTGAGCTATAAGAACAAATAAGAACATTTTACCATGACATATCAGCAGTATTGCCTAAAACTACAGTTATAAATGAACAAGAAAAGTTTTAGCTCTGATATTCCTAAAGATTTTGCCTCAGGGGGTTGTCTGTTTTTCTGTTTGTTTGCTTCCCTMGTGTTATATGGCCTGTCCATGGGAATGCTGAAGAAGCAACTTTCCCTTACTGTAACATGGTAAGGGCCCATTTCAGTGGTGAGTTTGGGGAAGAATCTGTACTAAAAATCTGAAATTCTATTGCTGWTTGTCCAGTCAGCTTGCAGATGATCAGACTTGTTAACCAGACCCTATTTTTCTGCAAAAATCCGCTTTAGCATACTCAAGAAACATATTCAACACAAATACCTCTTTAATCATCATAATGTTCTACCTATTTATTCTGTGCTTATTCCAAAATTAAAAAATCCCAAAATTCCTTCTCCCCTCCCCCCCAAAAAAACCAAAAAACCTGCACACTCAAACACAAACAAAAAAAAGCCCATAATAACTGTACACCAAAACCTAACATAAAAAAATCAGATCAGCCTATTTCTTGATCATTAATTCCTGCTTGGGTTTGGCTGCCAAAGAAAATATTAAGGGGGCGGGGATGTGGGAGAATCAAGATTGCTTGTATCGAGTCTCCTGGCAGCAATTTTGCAGGAAGGAAGATCAGAGAAAGAAGAATCAGTGATTGCAGTGACTAAAGTGCCTTGTGGCTSAAATGTTTTTACAGAGTGCCTGTGCTGACCCTGCCTTTCTCCCCACTTTGTAAATCAGCTGCTCTGAGCAGGTGCCAAGACCAGCAACAGGGAAAGTTCATCTGGCAAAAATTCAAATGCTGTTCTAGCAGATCTTCACAGGCACCACTGCAAYGATCTCCCCACTGAAAAATGACAAAGAATACTAGAAACATCCTGAGACTTAGTCTSAGCTGTGCCCATGTGTGTGGGTGTGCACGTATATAAATTTGAATTATATCTTTGAATTATATCTTCCTACTCTCAATGGGAATACTGTTGAAAAGGCAGTGGTGGAGTTATTTTCAAGCAGGAGTGGGTACAGTCCAAAGTCTGTTTTGATGAAAGATGGAAAGGAACCTCCTGAAGCCCAAGCCCCATGCAAGAAATCAGTCTACATGTATGTTTTTTATCCCCTGTGATACACTGATTGCTCCAAAAGCAGCAATTCCAAGGGGCAATTTGTTGCCCTCCAACCTAGAAGTGTTCTACTTTCCATCCTAAATTTGCCCACAGTGAATTTGTTCTTTCATTAGTGTTGTTCCTTTCTCTAAATGTGTGTTTTCCTGCCCTGGAGTTTGCCATCCTCCYCAGTGCTTTTAAAGAACACAGTGCAATTCTGCTCTGGTGAATAGACACTTACAGCAAGAAAATTGTCCAGAGATTGCAAGGAAGTAGAGGCAAATTCAGCCAGAAAACTCTCACAGAGCAGTAGATTTTCTTCTGTTTGCAATTTCAAATGCACTGCCTGCTCTTTTCTATAGACCAGCAACACAATTTACTTCATCCTAAGCCACAGTGAGAATTCTTATTGGGGTGACCTTGATTCTGTCTTTTGTGACAAATTTTCCTTCTGTTTTCCCTCAGGTTTTCAAAGTTTCCCTGCTTAATTGTGCAGTCATCTTCCATGTCATCTCTGATTCCAAACTTGGTGTTTCTATCAAATTTACTGGGTGCACTCCTGCTTTTTGTGCTAACATGGTAAAATGAAAGGAGCTACCAAGGCTGGTCAATCCCAAGTGAGGTTTTTGAGGACCATGAAAAATTGCTGTTTTCTGGTCTAATTTCTTAATAGRTGCTGCTGGTTTTTGCCTGCCTCACAGTTCTTAGGATATTTCCTCTGGTAGAGACGATGGTTTCTCATAAATTAAGCAAACCCAAACTGCTACATATCCTATGTTGAGAACAAAATTTTAGTGACACAGATGGAACGTTAATATGACAAAATCTTCCTTTGGTATCCTAGTCTGTCTTCTCTCCCTTGCAAACTTTCTTCTGTCCTTAAATCTAGTCTAAAACCTACTGTAAAACCACTGTCAGACTAAAGGGCCTCCACTTTATGTGCTCTTTTTCAGCTACAGTGAATTATTTAGGCCTGAATCTTGTGTCTATCAAAGTTTGATGCCTTGAATTTAAGAAAAGCATCAGCAACAACCAAAAAAACTCCTACCCAATGAAAAAAATAACCCAATCCTGAATAACAAACCAAAAAAAAACCAAAAACAACCCTTAGTTGTAAATATGGTTCTTAGAGTGTAGGGACTGTGATGTTGCAGGCCACAGCAGGGACAGGCAGGATGCATTTACATGATTAAATGAAAGAGGGACAGAGTGCCCTGAATTGAAACTGTTGCATGAAACAAATTTTGTTTCCTGGCTGGCCAAAAGAAGAATTTGATAAAGGAACCCCCAGTTCTACATCATTCAAAATATGCAAAGCATCTGTTTTTATTATRGGCTCTGCAAAAAAATCCTGATCTRCTCTGCACAGAGCATTCCTGGAAGAACACGACAGAATTTTTAAAGTAGTTCTGTCATGCAAAACCACTTGTGTTTTATGGGAAAAAAAAGGACAAATGAACAGGAACATGGAAAACAWGCAGCTGAAACTGAGACTTTAGTGAGAGAAGAAAATGTTTTGGTCTGTAAAGCCTAAAAGCAGCTCCCAGTGTTTGTACTCTGAGTTTCTGTGCAGAGCTGGACAGGTTAACACATGAGATTATTAAAGCTCAGCTGTGAAACATTTCTGTGAAGTGTTGGTCTGGCCATAACTTGGAATAACATTCTCTGTTGGCTCAAGGAAGAGCAGAGGTTCAACCAGACACTAATCATCATTCCTGTGTGTGACACCCTTGTACACTTGGAATGTCAAAACAGCTCTAATATGACAGTAATGCAGTTCCTGTGACCTTTTCTCTTTTAATGAGAGAATTCTGCATTTGAAATGGACTTATAGTCARTTCAGGAAGGACTCTGTCAGATAGCCTCAGAAATTCTAAACAAGATTATTATTTGCAGTGTTAGAAGGAGAAAAGATCATTTCCTTGGTATAAATTGCTGGAATACCTTTTCTCTTCAAGTCTCTATTAAATATTATCTTTCCAGATCTTGGCTGTGGCATTCAGCTGAACTGAAGACATTTTCTGCCTGAAGCCAAAACAAACAGAAAATCACTAAGGGAAATAGGTGGGAGCCTTCAAACAAAAGGTGTACTGGTTACTGGTTTCAGAGGTGAAGAAAATAAATCTGAAGGCAAGAGAAAATGCAGAAAGATTGCCTGGTACAGCTTCAAATAAAAGAATATATAAGTTTAGTTTTGTGACCTGGTCATTAGGGTGACCTTGAAGGCTTTTTGAGATGATACTGCGTTTGATTTGTCTCGTATAATGAAGAATAAACCTTTTTCTCACAGGAATAAAATAAGGATATTTATTGGATCTACACTGCAGGTCTCAGGAATGAAACAAAAAATTCATTTAGTTAAAAATGAAATTTTAAATTATTATGTTTGCAATKATATTAATGTGAGGCTTCTTTCCTAGCACAAGCCTTGTAAGATGTGGGCAGTATGAAGACCTTCATTTTTCTATTTGTTTTGGCTTTTATTTGAGGCCATTTGCAAAGCCTACTGCAATCCTACTTTAAATYAGGCTATACTTTTCTCCCACATTGAATGGAGCAATTGAGTTTATGGGTTTTACAAATTTTGCAGAGTGCTGCTTGTCACCAAGCAGTGTGTTTGCCTTGGGTGGTGACAGGAGCAGGAATTTCTTATTTCCTCACCTCTGCAACGTCTTACCCTCAGTCCCTCCTATTCTGGATTTGGGTACGTAGAGATAAAGAGGTACCACATTCCCCTGGGTCCCATCCAGCTCAGACAGGAGAGATTGGACTCTGAAGTGGGCTCTAACATCCCATTTTTAGTCTGGGTCATGGGTAGGTTACTATAGCCATGAAGTGAAGGATTTCACTCTTGAGCAATGGGGTTACATGCTCGTTCTCCTCTCAGGCTGGAATTCCATATTCCATATTCCCCTGCAAGACATGACCCAGCCATGGGTGCTGCAGCACAGAGTCAGCAYTTGCCTGTTGGAAATTGTTTGAAATTGTTTGAAATTGCCATCCTTTACAAGCAGAATGTCTCTGATCAGAACAGGGACTAAGCATGTTTAATTTCTGTTTTAGGGTCAG
Organism: Malurus melanocephalus; assembly: GCF_030028575.1. NCBI lineage: Eukaryota > Metazoa > Chordata > Aves > Passeriformes > Maluridae > Malurus > Malurus melanocephalus. The sequence continues at coordinate 120,172 of NW_026623751.1, read as the reverse complement.
GGAAAGGAGGAGGACAAAAAAGAAATCTATTTAAAGTTCTGATTTATGTCAAATTACATGGAAACAATARAAGGGTATAGTTCTGCCCGTAGCCTCATAGAAAATAATGGGTTAATATTTCCTTAGTCTAACACACCAGGACATAAACTGCCATTTGAAATTGTGTCTAAATCCCCTGAGTGCCTTGCAGAGCCCAACAATGTTCTCTGCTCTGAAGCATTCAGAAGTTAGGCTGCTCCATGTATTTTTTTACTTTCCCTAACTGGTACAAACAAAAGCAGTGGTTTTTCACTCTTTTTCTCCAGCTCAGGGCCTGGTCCCAGTTTGAAATGAAAAAGAGTTAAAGGAGAATTGGAACAATAAACAAAAGCTGGTTGGGGATATCTTATAAAATGTTCTGTGAGCACTTACCCTGATTTATTTTTGTTTTCTACTTTCTGAACCAAGCAAAACAAGCATAGATTGTTTTCCAGACCAGTTAGCACTTTTTTTCTGGCATAGAGAAGGTTAACAAATCTAACCCAGGAATGAAGAAACACCCAAATATTTTTGGGTAGCTGCAATATTAGCAGCAGTTTGCTGTAGTTCTCTGCAGGTAAACCCTTACAGTTAACCTATTTGGATGTTAATATTTCCTTTGAGATGCTCACGTGTCTTTGTTTACTTTTAAAGATGTGTAAATCCTACTGAAAATAGTCTTAGTAGGTGAGCAAACACTGTAGCACCAGTGAAAAAATAAATTTAAATAAAATAGGATYCTTTGTGCTACAAGATAAATGTACATTTCTAATCCTAACTTTGTTCACCAGGTACATAACTGAGACCCTCTAGTGGCATAAACATTTATTTGCCTTCAGCSTGTTATTAAAATTCTATTCCACAGACACATTAAAGCAACAAAATTACAGGTAGTATTTTTGGACACTGAGGGCTCTGGCAAAGTGAATCTGGGATTAGATATTGTGCAGGCTCATGTTAATGAATGTAAATTGATTTTTAGCTGTGAGGGGCAATTATAGATGCACTGGGAGGAGAGGGGAGTTTTTGAAAGGATATTCTAGAACTAATTACTATCAGCAAAAAAAAAACCACGCAAAGAGCCACGTAATACCCAGGACAGCCAATGGGGATAAAAGCTCACACACAAATCTGTCGTGACCCAGTAGTGGAGACTGTTTAAAAACAGTGATCTCCACTTAGCTTGTAAATGCGCATCGCCCTCTTTCTCACTCATATATTCTCTCTCCCTCTCTCTCTCTGACACACACACACACATACACGCTCCTGGATTTGCAGAAGACAGGCATCTAGGGCACTTCTTGGCATCCCCAGGAAAATCACATGGGATTAAAAACCCCACAGCAGTAAGTACTCACTGCATTAAATGTTTATTAAGTGGCATGCTGTCAAAAGCTAGATTTAATAGTAAATACAGGAGGACTTTAATGGGAATTGGTTGTATTTGATTTKTTTTTCCTAGGAATTGCTGAAAGCTGCCTCTCGAGGATTACAACTTCACCTTTTGCTTTTACGGATGCTTGTTTACTACCCATGTGGTAACCTCTGGACAGCCAGTGATCCATTCATTATCCCCCCTGATTGAGTGCGGGAGGAGTGCAGTGGTAACTCCTTCCCTCAGCTGACGGCAGACAACAAAAGGAGGAAAATGATGAATTCGGACAATTTAACCTCCCAAAGCTTCCTCTCTGCCATTCACAGCAACACCAGCAATTTATTCTCAGGGCTCCAGTTTGTTCAGTCCTTCAAGCCACTCATCATCCCCTGCTACTCGCTGGTGGTTTTTATTGGTGTCATCGGGAATTACCTTCTCATTTACGTTATCTGCAAGACAAAAAAAATGCACAATGTCACCAACTTTCTGGTGGGCAATCTGGCTTTCTCRGACATGCTGATGTGTGCCACCTGCGTGCCCCTGACCCTGGCCTACGCCTTTGAGCCCCGGGGATGGGTGTACGGGCGTTTCATGTGTTACTTTGTGTTCCTGATGCAGCCCGTGACGGTGTTTGTGTCCGTGTTCACGCTGACTGTCATTGCAGTGGACAGGTACTGTGCCACCGTGTACCCGTTCCGCAGGAGGCTCACCATCCCYGTCTGTGCCTACATCCTGGCTGCCATCTGGCTGCTCAGCTGCACTTTGGCTGCCCCAGCCTTGGTGCACACTTACCATGCCGAGTTCCCCGAGCTGGACTTCTCCATCTGCGAGGAGTTTTGGTTCCACATGAAAAGGGATCGCTTGGCTTACGCCTACAGCACCCTCATCATCACCTACGTGTTGCCTCTGGCTGTTATCTCGCTGTCCTACCTGAGGATCTCGGTCAAGCTGAAGAACCGTGTCGTGCCAGGCAATGTCACCCAGGGCCAAGCTGAGTGGGACCGTGCCAGGAGGAGGAAGACTTTTCGCYTGTTGGTTTTAGTGGTGGCAGCTTTTGGGGTCTGTTGGCTGCCCCTGCACATCTTCAACATGATAAAGGACATCGACATCAGCTTGATTGACAAGCAGTACTTCAACTTCATCCAGCTGCTGTGCCACTGGTTTGCAATGATGTCTGCTTGTACCAACGCCTTCCTCTATGCTTGGCTTCATGACAGCTTCAGGGGAGAGCTGAAAAAAATGTTTGCCTGGAGGAAGAAGAAAATTGGACCCACTACAAACTGCATTATGGCCAGTGTGGTGCTGTAAATGAGAGCTGGTGGGAGTGCTCCTCCTTTGTACAGTTTCATTGTAAGTCTTTTCCACTTCTAATTAGCCCTCATTCCTGACATTTGTCCTTAGGGCTCAATTAAAACAACACGAGTCCCATGTGCATCTTCCCCAGCACCTCCACTTCTAAAGGAGAATGACAGGCAGATGTCATGCCCCAAAAACATCTTTATTCCTTTGACTGGAGTTAGAGGCCAAGGAGATGTTAGCATAAWAAGATGCAGGGATCCTTCCTCTGTGTTTGGGATATTACTGTCATTACAGAGATGGGTATTGGGGACAAAGAGAAGCAAGGATGGATATGAAACCTAAATATCTCAAAGGGGGAATGTTTTGGTACATTTGTGTATCTACCCAGAGTCCATTCCTCAGCWCAGGCTCCAGGGCAGAGGATTCACAATATTCCTGCAGTCCTTTTTGGGTTAGAGCCATTGCCTCAGGTAGCCCCAATTTGCTGACACTGTCACGTTGTCCCACAGTGTTTCCAGGGCCGAGATGAATTCCACCCTTTCCTTGAGGAGCTGATTTTGACAGGTGACAATGCTGCCATCAGCTCTGATCTCCAGGGAGATCCAGAGGCTTTGACACTGCCCTTCTGGAGTGTCTGCAGAGATCCAGAGGGCTGTGGGGGCTGTGGATATTGAGCCAAGTACAGGTGTTGCACGGCCAGTCAGGCAGGCACTCTCCTTTGGAGGAGTCTTCTGGGAAGAAACAATTTCCTTTGAYATTCACCTTTCAGTCAGAAGGGGAGTTGGAAGCTATAATCAACCTAATGGTTTCTAGTTTCTTCCTCCCTGAAAATACCTGAGATAACWGTTAAATGCACAGGACAAAGTTCTGAAAATACACATCGATTCTGAGAGGTTTCTTCCTGTGTGCTCAGCTGGAATCTGGGACAGCAAGAGAAACTTCCTGTACTGAGCTGAGATCAGCCAGGGAAGCAGCACAACCCAGTTTTGGCCATGGTCAGCAAGGGCAGCTCTGTGACCACATCTGCACATGGCCAGAGAGGTCTGGGCTGGGGGCAGTGCAAATGGACACGAGGGCAGAGGGAAGGAGAGGAGAGTTCCTTTTGTTCATAAATGCTTTCCTACTCTTAAAATGTGAGTACAATTTGCTCATTATGTTTCAGTAAAATTAATCTGATTAAAAACCTTCCAGATCTATGCACACCCTGGGGAAAGTGTTGGGAAAACATTTGAAATCCGATTTCACAAACTTCCTAGAATTTCAAGTTGTTTCTACTGTTGGTAATGAGGACATTAAAAGCTGATTACAGGGACACTGAATGAAGAAAGTTCCTTTAAAATGGGCATTGCTTGCATTCACTCTGTGTTTATGTGTGTCTGCCTCACTTATCTCCATATAAAGACTTGAGTGACCTTCTAAAGAATGTTTTGCTTTTACTGAATTTTAGGAAATGGTTTATCCTTGGAGCTCARTATAGCAAATTAGTGTAATAACTGGCCACTTTGAAAAGGCAAAAAGCCCACTTCTAAACAAACCAATCTAATTTTAGAAGCTTTTCAACCTTGTTTTCAGGACTCTTTTAAAGAGAACAGAGAGTAGCACACCAAGAGAGCACTGAAACAACAATGCAAAAAGCAGCTTTAAACTACAAAAATCTGATTTTTAGAGATTTTTCTTCAAGTAAATCCAAACTGCTAATTTATCAGTTTGTAAAGGTTAATTAAAATTGAGGTGGCTGATAATGTCTACAATCTCCTGCACTAAATACAGACAATGCTCTTATCCAGAGGGATCCAAAGCTCACTGGAGTAACTGGGAAGACTTTCTTAACCACAGCAGATCTGGCAGCATTTCCTCCTTACAGACCATATTTTTCCTCTTATTTGCCAGCACTGCAGTTTGACTGATTCCTGTTCTCTTGAATGATAATGACTGAGGATGGCGACTGCAGAGAGCAGCACAAAGCAAACATGGATTTCTCTCTCCGTTTGGTTTCCCTGTGACAGAAATGAGGGGCTGTTCAGTGCACAGGTTGTTCCCACAGTGACAGATGCACTGGGAATATCTCACTTCCAGCTGCCTCTGGAGCTGCTGTTAGAGCAGTTCCAAGGCCTGGCAGCTCCTGGAGATGCCCAGCACAGCTGAYACCCTCATCTAAGTGCTGGTTTAACCTATGTGTGCCTTGATTCTGTCAGGACCTGCAGCAGAGAGCTCTGAGCCTGTTTATGTTTCAGGCCCTCCTCGTGAGTGGGTTTCAGAGCACCCTGAAATGATCTGCATTCCCCAGATGTGCTTCTGAAGATCCTTCTCTTCTCCACAGCCCCTTTGGTCCACCTCAGAGGCCCTGTAATGCCATTTTTCCAGGCTTTTCCTGCACAAAGGAGGTCCAGCCCTGAGCTTGAGGTCTGGGGGCTCCATAGGCACCAAAGCACAGCCACATTCACTGARCCTCAATTCTCTGAACTGAGCCCCAAGAATCTCTGCCCAATTTAATTAATGTTTCGTCTGATACCCAGAGTAATAAACAATAATAAGATTTAGAGGCACATGGATGCACTTCTTTAATCCAGTTATGCAAATAAATATATTGAGAGCTGTCATGTGAAACGTGTTTGCTGATTTCCATCCCTCTCCAGGGAGCTGCTGTAGTTCTTGGAAGGACCAGGGCTCAGACATTTATTTTTGGTGGTATTTGTTTTAATTGCAGATTAAGGAATCCTTGCATGTTTTTATTTTGTAAAATAGCTTGGTTCAAAACTTGGTAAACCTATTAATTACACTTAGTGCTTGTTTAAACATGAGCTACTCCCTGTGGTCAAAAGTGGGGTGTTCAAGTGGCATTAAAAGGCAATGTACTCATGAAACACATGGAAAATAAGTCAGTGTTTGATTAGGAATTAAAAAAGCAGACTAGATGGTGACCAAAGATCACTAAAGTTGAAATCAGGCAGCCAAAGAAAAACAATCAAACCTCAGTTAGGGTCAGGTAGAGTTGGTCTGTGCCCCACCTTGAGAATATCTACTCAGAAGAGTCACCAAGACTAACTTGTCTGTGCAATGCACTGCTTTAAGTAATTTTTTCCTTGTTGTTGGCTGAAGAAAGCTCAGAGCTGTGTTTGCAGCATGTTTGGGGGTTGGCAGTTCATCTGGGTGGGCAAAAGCAGCTCCTGCCATAAGGTCATCACTCCCAGGAACAGGGTGAGGGTTTCACAGCTGAGAGATGGACTGAAAGCTGCTGGTTTTTGTACCTGTCCAACAACAGATGCTCTGTGCASTTTTAATTGAGCAAATTTTGCTTGTTGAGGTGTCAATGGTGAGTTATAATCAGATATCTAGAGTGATAAAAGCTGAAAATGGTGCACCTGCAGCTGGGGCAAAAATGCAAAACTGAGAGAACTACACAAGGCATTAATCAATCTGCCCACCAGATAAGAGGGTAGGGACAAAAACAACTTGCTGGTGGTAAAGCCACTGCCATCTTTGCCATTTCTGCATGAAGAAATGTGGTACAAACTTCTACCTTCAGCCCTCCCCTCTCACTGCCCACTACCTTGATCTTTTCTCAGAAAAAAATTGCATTCCCCTTCCTCAAGGTTGCTCAAGGGTCAAAGCAAAGACCTCTGCCTCATGGAAAGCAGACAGAAAGGGAGAGCTTTCTGAAGGGAGAGGCTTTCTAAAATGAAGAAAATCCTCTTCTCTCTGCTTTCTGCAAGGCACTCAGGCACTGAATGAACCATTGGCTGTGTGGATCTGCAGCTGGCCTGGCCTGACACTTGGAGCTCTGGCTTTTGTGTTCACTTCAAGTAAATAGCTCTCCCCAAGCTCAGTGACCTCACTTTGGGTCACAGCCATCACCAACTCCGATCCTTTGTACCTGATTTCCCTACACAGCATCAAGATGTTTACTGAAATTCCCAGAGAGGAGCTGCAGGTGCATCTGAGGTATCCATCCCATATTAATGGAATTTCCTTTGGAAATGACGATCATAATCCCTGTCCCAAGAGCAGATTTGAAGTCTATTCCTACCGTGCTCTGACACAACCAGACAGGACTGGTTTTCCCAGACTGATTTCAAACAAATTTTGTGTTATGTATTTCTCTGCTCCCTGCTCTCCTAACTCTCCCCCAGACTTTTGAAACCATTGATCAGCCACTCAGTGGAGTATCCAGCTTCCTCAAGGTTGTTGCTACCTGAAATTAGGAATATYGGCATTTTCTCGATGCTCCCCAGGAAAGAAAAAGTGCTCTCTCTTTTAGAAATCCACACAGGATTAGGAAAAAAATTGTCATTAAATGGCTGCTCAGGCATTGGAACAGGCTGCCCAGGAGTCACCATCCCTGGAGGATTTAAAAGATGTGYAGATGAGGCACTTTGGGACGTGGTTTAGTGGTGGGCTTGGTACTGTTGGGTTAATTGTTGGACTTGATGATCTTAGAGGTCTTTTCCAACCTAAATGATTCAGGACTAATTACTAATTACTGGATGGCCAGGCTGCCTCCCTACTGGGCAAAAATTGAGGGGTTAAGGGCATGAAGCTCAAATGTATCTCACTGGAGGTGTGTCCCTTTGGGATCTATAAATTGACTCTCTTCCCCCAGAAGCGGATAGGATTGACTTTCCCTTTCTACAGCTTGCTTTGTCAAATGAAGTTCATGAAGTTAGTAATTTATATCAATAATAAAGCACACACTCAAGACCTCCCTGATTCATCTCTCCAGCCCACTGGAAATCAATTTGGGATCACAGATTTGYTATCTATCTGCAGCTGACTGGGCTCTCCATCCTTTGCATCTTGTTTATGTTAATAATCACATGGTCATTTCTTTGTGGTTTTTATTTATTTATTTATTTTTTAAAATTTCTACAGGGAATGTCCAAAAGGAGATGACGTCTTAAACCCCTACATCTACATTTCCTATAATTTCTACATTTCCATGAGGTGCTGGACACAAGCAAGAGGACTGCAAAGAGAACTTTGCTGCTTTCCAGCATGGAGAGGAGATCTGGCTCTCCTGCTGAGCATGATGCTGGAATTCCACATGTCGTGATGAAAAGGCAGCTTGTGGCTCACAGCAGCAGGAGTGGTTTTAATGCTGTGATTTGTGAGAAGCTGGTGCTGTGTGTGGGGCTGAGCACCACTCAGTGCAGCTCAGGTTCTCCCCAGCAGCTTCACCAAAAAGATGATGTGCTCTGCTCGAGGCAGTGGCGCTCTGGAGAGGTTGATCAGCTCAAGGTGTTTTCTCTCCTTCTACAGCTCCTCAGCCGCAGGGAGATGTGTTTATTTGCTCCATCACGCCCACAGACAGGTGAAAATGTGAGAGCAAACCACACAGGATCCATGGTGCGCTGTTCCAGGCTGCCACCACCCACAGTTCGAGTTTGTGACCTGCTGTGTGGCAGTGGGAAGAAGAAGGTGATTGTGCTGCAAACCAACCCAGTCAGGGGCTCGTGGAGGCAGGACAAGTAAGAAATGGAAAAAAAAAAGTTTTTGAACTTCAAGCAAACCATTTACCAAAGGGTAAATCTGTAATCAACCAGAGGCTGCTCCTTATGAAAGCAGGAGCCACTCAAGCCTTCCTGTGCGTGTGTTCCCTCACTTGTGGAGTGCCAGCTTCGTGTATTTGCTTTATTGTCCTTCTTCCCTCCCCTCAGCCACACAGTGCAATAMGGGCAAGCCAGGCATAACATGAACATGAATGGGAGGTGAACATGCACAGAGGAGTTGAGGGCWGATGCACTTGTGAAAGGGGTTTTTWAATAAAAATAATGGAAAGGTTGGGGATGGAGTTCCAAGGCAAGTGTTCAACCTACCCACTCCTCTGCAGCTAGAGGAAGAAAAATGAAAATAATTCAAATGTCATGTGCAAGAGTCAGCTATGAGCTATATAATCAATATACACTACATGCAATGTATTTCAATATTCATTAACATGACAGAACTGTAACTCAGCTTTGGAATGATTTCCCCTTGATTATTGGATCATTTTATAATTCAACATCTGTTGTTAATATGCATAAATAAATAAAAAATTTCGAAACTCTCTGAAGCACTAGACAGCATACGGCTGACCTGTTTAATCTTAACAAGTCAATAATATTATYGTTGTGAATCACTTCTTCATTAAAACATGTACTCATATCTGTTGTATAAAATAATGTATATTTGTAAAAGTCTTCTGTGTCACCCCTGCAATTGTCACTTGTCACAGCTAATTCTAGCCTGCTTTGATAATATCTCCTGCTGGAAAACTCTCACAGTCTGAGGACAGAGGAAATGCAAATCATCASCTGTCAAAGTTCTGACAACATCACAGACAAAGTGCAGGGAAGATTTTGAAGACCTGTGTTTTGCTGACAAAAAGATGGATTTCTTTGCTTTTAAGGCATTGTGGAAAGCATTGTTCCAAACAGTTCTGACCCCCCCAAAAGCTTGTGTACAGTGACAGGATTTGTGTTATTTCACAGTTCTTGACATTCTTTCTTTATTGCTAAATGAAGAAACCATTCCCATAAGTTAGTGGGGAATAAGATATCTTAATGTTTGCTCAGCACTGAAGAAGGGATGTCCAAGTGGAATATTTGGTAGTTTCTAAACCATTATGGGTTTGCTGAGTAAACAGAAGAGGACAAAAGATGCAAGGGCAAGAAGAAAATGCACAGGATTTTTAGAGCTAAAATGATTCAGCTGGACAAGCTGAATTTGCAACAAAAAAAAAAAAAAAAAAAACCACAAAAAAACAACAAAAAAAGAAAAAAAAAACCAACCAGCTAATTTACAGTGCTGAAAATAGATGTAATTAGGCAAACATTTCTATTCCAGTTCTACYGTGAGGTATTTAATAAAGGGTGGAAGGTGGGTTTGGAGAAGGCTGGATTGACGCAAGAATGGTCTTGAAATTTTTAACAGCTGTGAATGGAAGCTAAATGAAGAGCCACAGTACAGCTTTCTAAATCTGAATCTATTTGCATTCAAATATTGAGACTCAATGAGGTGGACAAAAGGTAATGTAGAGCTACACTGAGTTTCACAATTCACCTTTTTAAAAATAGATGCAAAATTGGCAAGTCCTTCAAATTGCTCTAAACTGCAGATGTTTGAAAAACAGATCTGTAGTTTGATTTCACCTTTTWTTGCAGAAAGTCTAAGCTCTCTGAGACAGAGTTTAGAGCACACAGCTGTGTCCCTATTGAGCCTTTCAAGCCACTATGATTTTTTACTGTAGATAATAGGTCCAAAATGAGTTTTGAGGTGTTTCTCYATGAGATTTGAATTTAACATTCACAGCATAACCAGAGGACAGAAAACAGCAAATGATGCACGTAGAAAYTCTCTCTAATGCCCCATTTACCCTAACTAAACCATTTCAAACTGAAAAGAAATCAAAGGGAAAGCTATGAAGTTTAACCTCTGTTAGCTGGATGTGTTTTCTATGAAATTACAACTCCTGTGACCTGGAATTTATGCTTTCTGTATTGTTTCCAGCACTGATGTTTCCATGGAGTGCAATGCTCTTTTAAAACAAATTCTATCTTTGTGAGCAGTGAAAGAAAAACAAGGCCACAAGAAAGAGTCAGAATGGATTTTTCAACTGCAAATCCTCTCAGAGCAAAATMATCTCTTTTTATGAATGGGCTCTGTGCCTGGATAGAGAGAAAACAGTAAACACCATCTAATGTCATGGAATAAGCTTTCATACCTGCTCATTCAAAAGGGAGAAAAGCAGTTTTCCTGGCAGAAAAAAAAAAAAAAAAAAAGATTTTCCTGGTATTTGAAGGTAAGCTGACTGATCAACAAATCCTCGATGAGTCTTCTCCTTCCATCTTAGAAGAAATTGAATATATTTGTTCCTTTCCAGTTTTCTGATGCTTATTTACACCCCATGGCTTCCCTAAGATAACCCCAAGTGGTTCTGCCATTAATTCTGTCATATTTTTTCTGCAGCATGTTGGGATAAAATGCATCAGGCTCAGGCAGTGAGAAGCTTTCCAGTTCTCTAAATGCCTCCTTGTGCATTTCCTTGGAGGCAGTTATCCCAGCATGAGGACAGTTATAAAGGGGACCACAGGCTCAATAACAAATAAGAACTTATAACATGATATTGGGACTRTTCTGTTTAGTTTGCTTCCCTGAGAGAATCCTGAATATTTTTCAATCAGTTGCAATGGATTTGGTATGTAGGTGTTTYACTCATCTGAGTAATTAGAATGATTAAAACTGTCTTGAAATCCAAAGCTTTGCAATTACACTTTCAGGAGAGCTTTTCTCCTCCTGGCTTTCAAGTGAACAAATTAACTTACACCTTTCCAGGTTATTAACTATGGAGCCACAGATTCTGACACTTGGGACACCACAGACAGGACATAGCTCTTAAAACACCCTCACCTGCAGCTGTTTGCTGTGCTGTGCTGTACAACAATCCTTSATTCTGCCCTTAGTGAACCGTGAGCTCTCCGGGTGTTTGTGGAGAGATGGATGCTCTTCCACTGCCACCACCTGGACACAACCAGGGGGACTTGAGAGATGTGGTAATAAAAGCATTAAATGAACTTGAAAAGGTGCTAAACCMAAGGCAGAATATATAAATTTTACCGTGAACTTTGACATTTTAAATCTGTTCCTCAACCCTTTGAATCCGACCTCAAAGCACAGCAGCRGGAGCTGCTGCAGAGACACCCTCARCACCAAGAGGTGACAGAACYCTTCTGAAGATTTGCCTATACATTATAGATTTTAAACAGTGTTTAAAATATTCAGCTTGACACATAAAAAAGAATAGTCATCATCCACCAGGAGTGGGGGGAAGGCTGGAAGTGGGGGTTTCACAAACTTCAACCACTCCATTCACCACAGCAGAGCCCAGTCAGGTCTCGGGAGACATCCCCCTCTGCCTTGGCCACCCTGGCTCCACTGATGACTTAATGTTAATTRAAACTTCTTTCAAAGGAACATGCTTGATTAATGGCCTGGGAGACCTTGGAAACAGAGTCATTCCTGCAAGAGGAAGGTAATTAACTTTTTTAATCAGTGGGCAGTRACCTGAAGGTCTTGTGAAGGGAGTCATCAGCAAACTCACTCCCACAGATACAGAGCAGAGCCCTTTCACAGTTCTGGAGACCCCAGGGAAAGGGCTGGGAGCTGGGCTGGGATCACCCCAACCTGCAGAGCTGCTCCAGCATCTCATCCCACTGCCTCTTTGGGACAATGGGGTCAGATCCACTGGGGCAGAGACTCTGCGTGCTTTTCCTCCCTCAACTCTGACATGAGCAAAATCTCTGTCTCTTCTCATCCCACCCTGTCTCAAAAAAGGAAAAAACACCAATTTACAGGAGAAACAGCGTCAGCTTCTGGAGATAACTCCTCAGCACCCCAGGCTCCCCTCRCTGTCCCACAGGGAAGGCTCTGGCAAACAAGCTCAAACATCAGGACTAAAGGATTTCCCTTGGCTGAGCAAATGGTTCTGCAGCACCAGCCTCAACTTCTGCTCTCTTCTTCCTCACCTGGCACAAGCTGGGGATGCCTGACAGGGAAAATTCATCAGGCCTTCTCTGAGATTACAGTAAAGTTTTGCCTTTCCTAGCCTGCATCCCAAATCTGCTTTTAAATTCCCCAGAAGAGAGGGATTTACACTTTCAGTTTTATCTCCAGTTAGATAATGGCCCATTACTGTGAAAAGGACAGCTAAAACTAAAATCCCACAGGATTTGTGTTAAGTAAAAGCCAAAATCTGCAGAATAGACTGTACCAGAGAGAGGGCACAGGGAACACACCAAACACAGGCATGCCAGGAGTGCAGGAAGGCCTGGGACAGGGAAAGTGGGCTTTAATGTTGTTTTTTGACTTTCCAGCCATGCTGCAATTCCTTACCTTCCAACACTCCCCACTGAATCCTGCCTCACCCTTTGGATGCATCACACATCCTCGAGGAGCCCGTTGCACACACCAAGCAGATCCCTGCCAGCACTCACAAATTGTGCTGCTATTGCTTAAAACCGCTTCATTACTGAGCTTTTAGGAGATCAGAAGTTTTCAATTTCTTTCCCACTCYCTGCACACCTCAGAGCACTCCTCATGGAAATCTGTGCTTCTCCAGCAGAGCCCTGCCCTCTGGCACAGACACAAAACAGAGCTGTGCAAATCAGGACAGGATGAGCCCATAAAGCTCCCTTTTATCCTACTTATTTACCCTACTGGGTAAGACTATGTGAAACCCTGAAAACTGAAGGATTATTAAAATAAAAAGAAACAGCCAACAAAAAACCCAATCAAAACTCACCCTACCAATTCCCTGCATCCATAAACCAAACAATCCTGTCCTCCTGACTCTTTTCATCTGCTTTYRGAGTCAATTCCCTCCYATATCTRCAAGCAAAAGCAATWAATGTAGTATTAAGAGRRATGGAGGAAGAAGGTAACTCTACCAACGCATTGCTTTGCATATGGAGGACCCACRGAGACTTCAAGGCAGTCTTTGTTGGCCCTTCATACTTGATTGATTTATATTTACTGCACTTTATTCATTTTTTTTTGTGATTTATTTCTAATATATTTTCAGAAATGTAGCCCTGGTCTGCCAGGATAGACAGGAATTGCATTAACACGGCCTGTGATTTGGTTCCTAGCATTTATTTACTATTTCTGTAGTGGATAAAAGGTTGCATTGTTTGTGATGTTTGATGATTTTGCTAAGCCTGTGTTTGTACGTAACTAGATAAGAGAAAATGATGTTAAAATTCAGCAGTGCTGGCTGGTGAAAGTTGCTTCTCACAAGCTATGGCAGAAAGTTCGGGGTTTTTTGTGCCCATGCTAAAAGTTTTGTGAAAGGGCTGAATCAGTGTTGCACTGGCTTCATGTGCAGCTCAGAGGGAAGGCTCARTGCTGGCCAATATAAGAAAAGGAATTCTGGAATGTGTCAGGTCCCTTAATTAAAGGGAACCTTGTAGTGATTTCAGCATTTGGGAAGTGAGTCAGTGCCATCAGCAGAGGCAGAGCCTTCCTTTATCACAGTCCCTTCCAGCAGGGTTGGCTCTCACAGATCATGAACCATTTTTTTTTTAATTGCTATGCGAGGGGACAGGGCATTAGGAAATGAATCATTGTGCCCCGGCTCAAAGGTGAGTTTGAGTGTTGGAATGTCACTCCAGTCTAAGCACACATCATGACTTTTGTTCAGAAAAGTGTATCCTGGGTTGCAGGAAAATTATTAAATTTTCATTAGTCCAGCCTTTATTCAGTTTATTCAGCCTTTCTGGCCTGTGCCACATCTGATGTAGAAGCTACTTTTCTCYCTTTTGAATGAGAAAGCATCAAAGCTCATTCTGTGACTTGAAATGGTGTTTATTGTTTTCCCTCTATCCAGGCACAGAGCCCATTCATAAAAAGAGATGATTTTGCTCTGAGAGGATTTGCAGTTGAAAAATCCATTCTGACTCTTTCTCGTGGCCTTGTTTTTCTTTYATTGCTCACAAAGATTTTGTGCTTTCCAGGATTTTTCTGGCATATGAAGGTAAGCTGACTGATCGACAAATCCCTGATTAATCTTTTCCTTCCATTCTTAGAAATGGAATATATTTGCTCCTTTCCAGTTTTCTGTTGCTTATTTACACCCCATGGCTTCCCTAAGATAACTCCAAGTGGTTCTGCCATTAATTCTGTCMTATTCTTCTGCAGCATCTTGGGATAAAATGCTTCCGGCTCAGGCAGTGGGAAATTTCCACCACTGGAAATTTCAAATTTTCCAGTTCTTTTATTTTTTTTTTTTTTCTGATTATCCCTCCTTTTAATTTGCTAATGAATCAATAACTTGCTTTGTCTATTTCCCTGTGTTTCTCAATGCATATTGAAAATAGTTTCTTGCTGCTGCTGATATCACTTGTAAAAATCCTCTTCTGTACCTTCACTTTTCAAAATTTTGGCTCTGCTTGCTCTTGGTGTTCTTTGATTCTTGTGTCAGAAGCATCATTTAATCATTGCATTCTGTAGGCAATTTCTCTGTTTTAAAATGGAAGAATTTGTGACTATTCCTCATATTTCCAAATCTTCTCCAGCACCTCTTTTGTCACCCACTTGTCCTTTAAACTGTGACGTGCTGAAGAGGTGTCAGTGCCCCTGTGCTGCTCAGTAAAAAGAGCTGAAGTCTGATTCAGTTCTGGTGTGCTTCACACTACTCACTTCTCCATGAATTCTTTTTCCTTCTTTTCTACATCTTTAATACAAATTTTAAAAAGCTAAATTGAATCAAGGGGTTTGTCAGATTTTCACAATAATTTCACCTTTTTTGTCCTTTAAAGTGATGTTTAGAAAGAACCTTCCGTTTTAGCACTACTAGAAAATGATAGAAAAAATATAGAGAATTAAAGCAAATCCAAATATCGCTCAATGAAAACAGGAGGGTTTTTTTTAGTGTTTGTTTTGCCTGTGACCTGATCCTGATGTCTTTAGAAGAAAATAAGACACTCTGTAGGGGACACATCAGAGCCCCTTGGTGGCATTTCTCTCTCTGGTGCCGCTTTCCCCCTGAGCCCGGCTGTGGACACAACCCAGGCACGGTTTGATCCAYCATTCATGACCTGGCAGAAATGCCCAAACTCCTGCGGGAGCTGTTCCAACCCCGATTCCCGAACGGGAATGTTCCGTGAGCTCTGATCCCTGTTCCTGGAGCGATGGATGCTCCTCCACTGCCATCTCCTGGATGCGACCAGGGCCACTTGAGCTGCGCGATGATGAAAGCTTTACATGAACTTGAAATGCTAAGCCAAAAATTCAACTGTCCTTTCATTCCTGCCGGGAAAAAAAAACCCCAAAAAACCAAAAAAAAAACCAAAAAACC
>NW_026623751.1:102960-104589 GCF_030028575.1 Malurus melanocephalus | reverse complement strand
GAGAGTTTAGTTAAAATCCAATGCTATCAGCTACTTGCTGTGAGGTAACCCTGGAAAACATTTTCAGTTTCACACAGCACAAACTCTGTTGAGGAAAGCACAAACTCTGATGTTAATCTGGAAGTGAAAGAAAGGTTCAGATATATCAGACTGGTTGTTCTCTGGTTAGGCAGAACAATTTACACCAATATAAAAGGCTTACTGATAAAATTGGGATACATTTTCTAGTTTTCAAAGTCTTAGGCCTGTGCCTGTATTTTACTGGAGGGATTTTTTTTTGTTTTGTTTTGTTTTACTGTAATTTCCTTTATTGTTTCAGAGGTTCATCAGGAGCCTGCTGAAATTTCTAACATGAAAAGGGTTGAGAGAAAGCTTAAAGATCATCTAATTTTCACCTTAAAGATCATCTAATTTTCAGCCTCCTGCCATGGCAGGGACATCTTCCACTACATCAAGTTGCTCTGAGCCCCATCCAGGCTGGCATTGGACATTTCCAGGGTTGGGGTACCATTGTGCAACCTGTGCCAGGGCCTCATCACCCTCTCAGGGAAGAAATTCTACATTATGTCTAATCTAAACCTTCCCTCTGTCATTTTAAAGCATTAGCCCTTCTCCCATCTCTCCAAGCCCTTGTGCAAAGTCCCTTTCTGGCTGTTCAACTATTTCCCTTTAATTAGATTTAGACACCATGATTAAATAGTTACTTTTAAAGARCATCTAGCTAAGTGGCAATAATTTAATTACAAAAGTTTTTTGCACTTAGACTGAGAAAGAGAATTCCTTTGAAGATACCAGACTATGAAACTGTGGTGGCTTTATTGCCTTCCTTGTTTGAGATAGTTGCTTATGGGTTCTTCTTTATTTTCTCTTGGTCCAAGTTTTCCTATAAATCTGTTTTCTCTTTCTGAGTGATGGGAGAAGGGGTAATGGCTTTAAACTGACAGAGGGAAGGTTTAGATTAGACATAATGAAGATTTCTTCCCTGAGAGGGTGGTGAGGCCCTGGCGCAGGTTGCTGYTCAATGTTGGCTGCTATGGTGCCTTTAGCTGGATGCACAATAGACMTGAAAATCCTCCCTGGGTGAGTCACACTYTTCCCCAWCCAATTGCAGCTAAAGGARATTTGTGAGTTTGGTGCTRGGGTAAGCTTTTCTTAAATTCATTATATTGTCTTTGGTGATTCGCATGACAGCAGCTAAATTGCTTCCCCATTTGGCGGTGTCTGCAAAGCTCTGGTGTAAAAAATGTTGTCAGGCTTCRGTTTCTAAGGATTCTGAAAATGTTGGCAATGGGTAAAATTAGATTGCATCTTATCATCAAGGTGAGTTGGAGAAAAGTTCAGCCTAAACWGAAAGTGGCTCTGAGGTCTCCCTGGAGCGCTCTCCAGGCTGAACACTCCCATCTCTCCCAGCCTGTCCCAGAGCAGAGGTGCTCCAGCCTTCTGGACATCTCTGTCACCTCCTCTGGATTCCCCCCAGCACCTCGTCCATGTCCTGCTCGTGTGTGTGCCCTGGAGCCGGACACAGCCCTCGAAATCCAGAGACAGAATGTAAAATGGAAACGCCTGTCTCCAGCAGGTGTCAGTGGAAGCTGCGGAATGGAGAAATTCCACCAAAGCCAGGCTTTTTTT
>NW_026623751.1:88160-102716 GCF_030028575.1 Malurus melanocephalus | reverse complement strand
TGTGCAAAGTGACTTCATAAGGGACATAGACGAAGTAGGTGTTAAATATTTATTGAAGGGACAGTAGATAYGTTTGTAACATTCAAATTAGTGACCCAATTCGTTCATATTGCTACAGAGAGTTAAAGATCTCTGGCTTTACTCACTGGAGTAGTTTGTGTGCAGCACAAACACACAAAAGGGCAGAGATAAGGTTCTCTCAGCAGCTTAAAACCTGACATTTCCTAACATTTGAGTGCTTTAGATGTGACTGATGGCCCTGCAGAGTTTCTTCCAGTAGGGATTGTGCTGGAGACAGGGATGTGACAGCTTGGGTGGACTGTGAAGAAGGGCAGGTGGGAGAAACTTTGCAAGGTTATGTGCAAGGTAATGACAACTTTGTTCTGTTTTGTGGTGTGTTACAAAATTTTTAACTCTTGTGCTCTGTTGTTAACGAGTTACATAGGCTGTCCTGGTGCCCTGTGATGTTCTCAGAAGACATTGGCTGACTGAGAGCTGTAGGTTYATCACCCTTGTGAAAAAAATAAGTTAATTGAATGTTTATATTAGAAGAAGCAAGAGATGAAGAAATATCAGCCATCTTGTAAAGGACGAAAAGAGCTCCTTAGTGAGCCCTTTCCACTGTGTTTTTGAAGCATTAAGAGATGCCTCATTTGTGAAGAGCTACTCTCACTCGGGGAGAAATGTTTCAAATGGCAGCAGCGTTTCAGTGACACAATTCTAAAAACACGTGTTGCACAAGATAAACATGTGGTGACTTTAAACCACTGACGTGGTGTATTTTCCCAGAAGGTTTTATTAAAAGAAGTCCCTACCCTGTATCACTTGAAGATCATGATGCCTCAATGTCACTTCACAGGAATATTTTAATTTTGCTGAATATTAACAAGGGGTGAACCTACCTATCTTGTGTGAGTAAAACGTTTTGTGTGATGTTTTATTAACAAGTTCATCAACACACATTTGCAAAGCTTTTCATGATCCTCTCTCAATTAATCCATTTACCTATTCAGAAATGCAAWTTTTTTAAAACATGCATCCATCATTGAATAATGACTCTAAAAGTCTTTAAAGACACTTGGACTAATACACAATGTAAGTTTCTATTAACATCAAGTATTGCAAAATAAATTAGAAAAAAGACTTAATCTCAATATCCATTAGCTTAATTTACAATTCTCTAGCAAGAGAATCTCACGGTCATTTATTCCAAGATTTATAATTAAAAACTCTGTCATAAATTCCAAGCATCTTCATTTCTGTTGTGTTTTATTCGACATGTTGCATCAGAATTCAGGCAAAGAATTCACAGATGATTATTGATGCATTGTATAAACTTTTTTTCTTGAAAAAGATTCAATGAGGGTTACAGAATCTATCCTTAAAGATTCAATAAAGTATATGAGGAAATAATTTGGAGTTGACTGTAAATAAGAACCATTCTTACTCTCACACAGGAAATTGCTGTCACCAGTTTCCACAAAACCGAGAAGCTGCTCTACTGGTGTTTTGCATCTAACATTTCTCTGTATACTCAGTGCCAGTCTCTCCTTTTGAAACAAGGTTTGTTTGCTAAAAATGGCAATGTGCCACTTGCAAAGTGCTAGAGWTTTCTCACAGGCTCMTTTCCAGGGTCAGAAGGGGCGGTGYTTGGGTGACAAATGCAGGGAGAGCAGCTGTGGSTTTGGTGATCAAGTGTCTGTCAACAAAGGGCTGCTCCTTTCTTCAGGAGGGCTTTACACAGGAGGTGCTTCACCTGCAAACACTGGATTGTGTTTCCAGGGTTTCTGGGCCCAACTAAGGTGTCTGGACACCTCCATGGTGCCARCATTTTCAGAATCCTTAGAGACTGAAGCCTGACAATATTTTTTATACCAAAGCTTTGCAGACACCGCCAAATGGGGAAGCAATTTAGCTGCTGTCATGYGAATCACCAAAGASAATAYAATGAATTTAAGAAAAGCTTACCCCAGCACCAAACTCACAAATCWCCTTTAGCTGCAATGGGTTGGGGAAGARTGTGACTCAMCCAGGGAGGATTTTCAGGTCTGTTGTGCATCCAGCTAAAGGCACCATAGCAGCCAACGTTGAACAAGTGTGTTACACAAGACACCAGAGGTAACCATCTCCATGGAGCTGCTTCCCAAAATTTCCATGGGACCAATGGCCTCAAAACACGTGTGTCAGGAGGAGAAAGGCATGGGGAAGTCTGGGATTCTGCAGATGGGAGGGAGAGGTAGAGCCCTGAGCTGCAGTGAGGGCTGGGTTAGTGGGCAGCAAGGTCTGAGGTGAGACAGGACTGACTCCAGCAATTCCCACCCTGTGACCCCAGACAGGCATGGGGTTTGCTGGCAGCTGTGATGTCAGCCCTCTGACACATCCCTGACCTGACAAACTGCATCAGAGCTGCTCCCAGCTGAGAGCTGCCAGCTGGCATCGCAGCACCAAAGAGGGGAAAGAGGCACAGGAAAATCCCCGCTACTGGAACAGTTTATTATGAGGTTGTACCACAGGCACTGTGAATGTCACATCACAACGTGATCTGCTGCCCTCATTTTCTAACATTCAGCTGTGCTTTCATCTACCTGGGTGAGGTAATCAAACCATGTTGTGAGAATAAAATCTAGCAAGGCCCTGTGTGTATCCACATGTTTAGGGAAAACTATTTCTTCTTTTTTGGTTGGGTTTTTTTTTTTTTTTTCTTTTCTAATTTTAAACATGTGACACTGATTATCTGCAGATACTTGATGTGCTTATGATTTCAATCAGCATTTTGCTCATTCACTGCCTCTCGGTTTATTGATTTATAAGCCCTTTAGAATGGTATGATTAGTCCTAGCATTTTATTCTCAGTGGGGGTAAAACGGTATTTCATTATTAACGTGTTAGAAGCCATTTCAAACTGACAGTTTGTTTTGAATCCGGGCAAGAGAAGTGACATTTATATTTGGAAGTGGGAGACTGACACAGAAATTATTCTGAAACATAATTACAGCAAAGGCAAATGCAGAAGAAGATAGAAATTCCAGCCAGAGTTTCTGGGGGCTGCTCTGCCGCCGGTAACGAACTCCTGCTCTTTTCCCAGCTCAGYGTAATGAGACACAGCGGTGGTCCCTGTAGGCACTCAGAGGAGATGCAGGATCAAGATTTTTACGCATTTAAGCAACTCAGCACAGGGCTGTGAGTCAGGATAGAAGGCAAATGCTGTTCTACAGGCTGTTCTGGCTATCCCAGAAAGCTGCAGTGCTGTGACGACAGCCTGTGCGGGGAAAATGAGGAGAGGGTTAGCGGCAATGAGCAGACAAAGARCTGCTGGGSAAGGTCCAGAGGAGGATGTGGGGACTGGAGCATCTCTTACARGGGAAGGCTGAGGGAGCTGGGGCTGTTTRGCCTGGAAATGACAYGGCAGAGTGGGCACAAACTGMAACAGGACATTTCATCTGAATAKAAGGAAAAGCTTCYTTACTGTGAGGGTGATTGAGCACTAGAACMGGCTGCCCAGGGAGGTGTGGAGATAKTCACATATTCCCTGGACMTATTCACAGGACACCTGGAGGCAATCCTGTGTCACTGGCTGCAGGTGARCCTGCTTTACCAGSGSRTTGRGCCAGATGTTTTCCAGARGTCCCTTCAAACTCCAGCTGCTCTGCCCTTCCATGTTTGATGAGCTTTTGCAGTCAGGCTGGTTTAGTTCAGTGTTTCCCAGGGCACCTGGGTGCCTGTCAGCTCCAGTGGGATGGGGATTTGTACYTCAATGCTGCTCAGCTGGTCCTGCACTCTCTGCATCTGCTCCAGGCATTTTGGGAGTGTCCAGTGCTTGCGGTTTTCCAGGAGTCGAGCTGACTTTGCGTGCACTCTAGGGTTGTTAATATAAGCTCTTCCCRTTTTTTCCCAAGCTAAACATTTATCTTACATTACAAAAGCACCTTTTCTTGCCAATGTCCATTCTTTCACACTGTAAGAGAGCTCAAAAAGATTTTGGACTTTAAAAATAGATTATAGTAGGCTTTTTCTCCAAAGGATTTTTATTTTAGTGACTGACCCTTCATTGTCAAGCTCTAAAGGATTTTTTCCATTGATGTGAGCAGGGGCAGAGAGGCCAGGGCTGTGTTGGAGTGCTGGGAATTTCCATCTTGGCACTAGAACTCATGCAAGGGGGACACTSCAAGTTTCATTCAGAAATTATGGACACGTTAGTCACGGTGTAAGGAATGCACAGATCCAGAGGGCAGCAATGAGTCAACATATTAAATGAAACTACATGCCAAACATCACCTGATTTGTTGCTCTCTCCTCAGGAGCAGCAAATGGTGTTGAATAAGTAAGAATACAAATTGTCCAATATTGCATTTTTTTTTGTGTGTGTTGGGTGATTTTTACAGTTATTTCTCAGAGGTACATAGAATCTATTACAATGCAGTTTTTAATATTTAATATGTTGTAAGCAGAGTAAATAAATAAAATGCAGGGRCTCTGAGTTATTTTAGTTGAATGCATAGGCTTTTGTTTCTGTAGGACTGAAGCCTTAYTCTACACCAGTGAACATTTCTGCTTGAACTTACTTGGAACTGCAGCACAATTAAATTCTTAGAATGAAATTCTAGAATCCTCGCTGAAGTCAATGAGAACATTGCCTCTCGTTCCAGCAGGACTGAGATTTCAGATTTCTKCCTGGTGCACTCCTGCTTTACCCCTCCTGAGCTGCTGTGTTCCGGTGGCTGATCTCATTACACTCTGCTGTTCCATGTTCCTTTTTAATGAATGAAGCCCAATGTGTACCCATTATCCATACATATTCCCTCCGTAAAAAAGGAAGGCAGCAAACCCAAACATTGCAAATAAATGTCCAGCTTTATCTGGATAACACAGAGAAGGTGACTCCATGACTGTGGAAAAAACAATATATTTGAGACTAGAATTATTCAACTCCAGTTGAAAGAGTTGAAGGAAATAGAATTCAAGTTGATATAACTATGAAATATATGGAGAAAATTATAGCTGATCATAGGTATTTTTCCAACTAACATTTGCTTTTCACTGGGGGAAAACCTTTCATTGAAAATAACCACCAGAATCATGCCATATCAAGCAAAATGCTGATTTCTTCTTTATGGGARAAGGAAACAACAAAAAACCTGAACAACCCACCCTAAAGTGCTTTTGAGGGGCGAAAGATTCAAAGGCTGAAAACTGTTTTTTATTTCAATGAGAAAAATCAGAATTTCCATGGATAAGTTCCTGGATGAAATAGAAGAACTCGTCTTTATCCYAATGATGACATCTGTTTGCAATAACACTCCATGCCAGTAAACGATGTTATTTTAACTAATCTACTGGCGTGGCGATGAAAGTGACAGTAAAATGTTGATAGGGAAGCTAATTTCTGTGTTTGGCCTTGAGATCCATCTTCACAGACACAGGGTGAGTGCAGAAACTATTTTTGGCACCATCATAGCCATCCATGTTTAGTTCTGACACTTCTCTGCCTTCCTGAAACTCGAGGAAGACATCTGGCTGCATTTTCTGCCTATGTTCGTGAAGTACCATTGAAATTATTTGTATCAGAAGTGAATTTGGAGATGGAAATGTGACGAGAAGGTGCCTGCAAGGAGGAGGGGACCAAAACCCTGGGTTAWGAAGACAAAAAAAGAATGGCAGCTCTTCAACGCATGACACGTTTACTGAAAGCTGGGAATAAGATGTCATTCTGAATGTGTTTCTGTGAACTTTTAACTTTGTTTAGTGCTTCTATGCTGCTCAGACCCGTGATTTATATGGAATTATGCATTTGCAGGGCATGTGAGGAAAGAGGGGATGGCTCTGCCCGATTCCCAGGAGAGTGGCTGCCCGTGGCTGCTTCCTGCAGCCCTTCAGAAGAATAACTGACTGAAGTGTTTGTGAGTTATCAGCTAATTTGGTACTGTTTAGGGTGGCCACAGATTCCTCATCATACTTTTCAAGCTGGAAAAGTTTGTTTAGGCACAAAAAAATAGCCCTTGTGTTTGCAGCCGGTTTGGGTTCCGCATAACCCAACGCTGCCTTATTGTTTTCTGCCGGGAGCCGAGCCTGTGTGTTGCTGGCAGCATGTTTGCGTTGCAGACTTCCTAGAAAAGAATGAAAAAAATGAAAAACCTTTTAAGAGTGTTCTGGTGTGCCGGGCTGCCCACGGGCTGTCCTCAGGGCAGGCTCTGCGTGCTCGGGAAGGATCGTGGCCTGCGCTGGCCAAGGTCTCCCCACATGGCCACCATGTGGGCCAGCGGCRGAGAGAACCGGCTTGTGGCTGCTTCGCCTCGGAGAGCGCCTCTCCCGAGCRTCCTAAACACGGGCCTTAATCATCAGCACTTCTGGAGCACTCATCGTTCTTGTATCCAGGCAAGGAGCCTTGTTGTTACCCTCTGAGACATACCGCATTCCCTCGTTTCCCAGGGAAGGGGCCTGCCAGCAGGATCAATGCCGGCATTGCTGGGTTTGTTTCAGATTAAAAATRTCCCCAGGGAAGGTCTGAGTTTGTCTTCAGCAGGGGCTTACCCTGGTCATGGGGATAAACCCCTGCTGATGGCGACTTCCAGGGAATCCATAGGTAGTTAGGCTGTTACCCTCTCTGAATTCACTGCTTTGAAAATATTCCGGGCCTGAATTTGAAAACCCTCCCTCCCAGGCTTCTGGTCGATAAAATGGTGTCACAAGAAGTCACTGCCTGTCCTTCCCTGACTGTTCCCAACCTTGCTCTGTGTGGGGGTGGCTTTTGGTGACTTCAGTCCTCGGGGTGGTGGCTTCCCCTGGCTTGGACAAGCCCGACTGGCTCGGCTCCAGCCTAACGCTGGAAGAAATTCTTGGAACAAAAGGAACCACAAAAAGCGGTCTGCAAGTCCTTCACGGCACGACTGCTCACGCCCCGACCTGCTCTGAGCTCCCAGCCACAGGGAGAGCGGGAGGAACTGAAAGGAAAAGCTGTGTTTCCAGCAAAATTTAAATTTGAATTTAAACTCCTGTACTTCAGAGAGTTACGAGATGCATGTACKGTAACTACACACGCTCCTTAAAGGGATCCACAAACACTCATGCCATGGCTGTGTGCACGAGAAAACCATTGGGATGCTGCAGTCCAGCTCGTGTATGAAAAGGCCAGCCATCAAGGGTGAAGAAAATACTGTATAGATGTGATATCACAAGTTATATAATATCATGGCCAAATCTCCGCAGCTGGATATCATCAAATCAAAATTAGAAACTCATTGGAAGCAAAGGACAGTCTTTGCACAGATTGCCTATAAATCTGCAATAACTAGTTCTCCCTGGGCGTAACATCAAAAACATTTTTTAGTGTCTCATTAGTAAGAAAATTTATTGCTCAACTATTGAACTATGTCGATTTTTGAAAACATTGTGAGAATAATTCCAGAAAGCATGTGTTTGATTTGTATTCGTTTTGTGCCGCTGGTAGAAAGAGTGGCTTTTCCCCCATGATGAAATGACACTAATCATGAAATTATAAGGTGAAGCATGTCTACAGTTTCAGAACAAGGTAAATTTTTATAAATATGCTAATGGCCTCCCTTTCCCATAAGTCAAACTAAGATTAAGGAGTTCATACCCCAACTGAGTTAGAAAAAAAAAATGAAAAGAGAAGACCCAATTACAGTTCTGGAGAGTGGAAAATAACTCCTCCCAGCATTTATTATTTTTTCTTTGTGCTGCAGTGTGTTTCCCAGCTGTGTCTGTTGGCCGGTTTTGCAGCTCAAATAGCCTGGGAAAAAAAAAAAAAAAAAGAAGATTGAGAAATGGGAGAAGTTTAAATGAAGCAGCACTGTCTGTGTAGAATGGATGGAAGGAGTTTACAATTATCTGTTGGGTGGTGAGGATTTGCTGAGGGGGTGGCTGGGCTGACACCACTCCGTGCAGGCAGAGCACTGTCTTCTCTCATGTTTTAGCAATGGGAGGGCAGAACAAATGGCTCCAGGGAGATTCACCAGCAAGGGCCCATGTGTGCAAAAGTCCCTAAAACATTCAGGCACTGAGGCAGGTGGTTCTGCACACAGGCATCTCCCTCAGCTTTGGTGGGACTGCACAGGTGAGCATGGATGAGAAAATGGCACAAAGACACCCTCACCTTTCGACCAGCATTCCTTGCTGGACTTTCTTCTGCAAGCAAACTCTTGTCAGCAGGCTGGAAGATGGAGAAAAGCCTCTGAGAATGAGGAGTTGTGATGCCCAAGGTCTGGAGACAGGGACMGCAGGGGCATGGCAGGGCTGCCATGAGGTCTGGAGCAGCTTTTGGGGTAAGCTCAGATCAGAACTGCCCAGAGCTCAGCTGGCAGTCAGGCTTGGGTTTAGCTGGTGAGCAAGGGGGACAGAGAAGTTGTGCAATTAAACCCTCTGGTCTCTGGCAACACATGCAGCTGATTGGTTTGATCACACTGCCTTTTTTTATCCTCCATGCTTTGCTTTGGCCCTGCCCTCTCCTTCCTTGCGTGACACACCCCACAAATGCAAACTAATAACCAGCTCTCATATCAAGGACTTTATACTGGGGGAAAATGAAAGGGAAAAGAAGAAACCGAGTCAGAGGGGCCAAGTGGTCTGGTCAGGGTTACTCACACCTCAGTGGCAGAGTCAGAAATAAATTCAGGCTGGGGAATCACAGCCTGATGCCTGCCAGGCTATGGAAAAACAACCAAACTCCCAGCTGTCTTTGCAAAGCGAGGTATTGGGAAATCTTTTCAGAATTGAAAAAGGGGAAAAACAACTGAGTCTGTGTAGTATTTGTAGTGAATAATTCCTTCTCATGAAATAGTTTCAGCAACCTCAAGTCAGGAAACTGTGGAAAGCACAAAAAAATAGGAATTGCTGTGATAAAGCCACATTTAAATCTGTGAGCAGCTCCTTCCTAGCCCTGCCCTGTTAACACCTCTACCAGGATCATGGGTGCAGGTGGAGCTTGGTAATGATCAGGAGGGAGTGTAGGGCCAGGCTGAAACCTTCCCCAAAAGGTGTTGGGGACTGGCAGTGCAGCTGCCCTGGTTCCTGTGCTGGCACATGGCATCCTGGCTGGCAGAGGGACTGGGATACCAATGAATTTCCCCCACTTTCAGGCATTCCTACCCTAAGCACAAGCACCCTCTGCCCCACAGACTGCCCTCACTCTGAATGAGGGGTGCCCTCCCCAGAACTGGGGGTGCAGGGAAGGGGGTCACWCCTGGAGGAGCTGACATGGAATACATCCTCTGGCCCTGGCAATCCTCCCTGGAGCACCACCCTGGTTTTCCTGCAAAGGCCTCTCCAAGCTGGGCTCCAGAGGACACCAGCAGGGCTCTCCTGCCTTCTGCCAGCTGTGCTGGGAAATCTCCTTCCTTAGCACTCGTGGGAAATGAGGAAATACAGGCACAGCCCCGGCCTTCCCTGGAACGTCAGAGAGCCCCTGTGTGACCCCGCTCCCCCACGCCGGCCCCTCCAGCCCGGTTTTATGGGTGAGAAGGATCAAAGGGCTCCAAGTGCTCCCATATGGTAAATGGCCCTATACGTTGTGTGTAATTACGCACAAGCATCCCCACATCCCTGTTCCATCYCCATTAAAGATCCCTGGGTGGCAGCCAGAGCTGTTCTCCCAAGGCAGGAACGTTCTGGACGTCACAGCCGTGGCGTCACAGCCTCGCACGCACATCCCAGGGACCAGGACACACCTGCTCATGGCACAAGATCCCCTCCAGTTCTGGTGTCCTGCTTCAYAGCCTTGGCACCAGGCAATTCCAGGGGCACAGCAGCCCTTCCTMTGGACACCAGCTGGGAAAGGTGCTTTCCAGCCACAGGGTGGCATCTGATGGAAGTGTTCGTGGTGAGTTAATGCTGCCTGGGTGAATTTGAAGCTGGCCTTTCTTGAAATTAAATTTGCTTCGTGAATAGAACTTCCCACAGGGGATGTTTGCTTTTTATTAAGGCTGGGCAGAAATGGGAAGGAAATCAGACCTTCAGWCACTTATTTTAGGCTGCTATGATCCTTTTTTAAAGCAGTGGAACTATGCGTGCATGTGGCAGCCCTCAGAGCAGGGCTCTCACCCCTCATGGGTGTCAGAACAGCCCTGGTTGCAACAAAAACATCATCTGCAGTTGGAGACTCTGGGAATAGGAATGCCAGGCCATTGGAAACAGGTTTGTTCTGCTTTAAAAGGCTGAACTCTCTGGAATGCAATTCTGCCATGCCAGCTGGGTAAAAGGAGGAAGTTTTCTTGTGGCACCAAGAGAGGGAGAAAAGGATGAAAGAAGTGTGAAGGAGATCTGAGACACAAGATTTTATATCTTGTCTTCAATCAGCATGAATAATTTGGGACATCCAGAGGGAAGCACCCTTTGGTTTCATRAATGATGTTTGACTTAGGAAAGAGGAATGAAAATCCCAGTTCTCATTTTCAGCCTCATGATGAAGCTTTGTGATGGCCCCTGGGGGTGTGTGGTAGTGCAGGGTCTGCATTCAGCCTGGTCACCCACCACCTCCAGATCACTCCCTGGGCCAGCACACACCAGACAGAGGGAGAAAGCTTATTTTAGCAGAGACATCTTACCTGGGTGCATCTGTCCTGGAGCAGAAGGACTCTGTCAGCTGTCATTGCAAACTGTGAGTGCCACGCTGCCATCCTTGGTCATCCTTCTGGGTGGGAAATGGAGCAGTTCTGTCACGAGAATGTGAATGCTCAGCTTGGCCTGACAACTCCAGACAGGCTCTGCTGCACATGTCACTGTACGATTATTTCATGTCAGCATGCACCTCTGCAAAACTGGCACTGGAGACTCCTGGAGTGATCTGGGTTCTGAGATGAAGCTCAGAAGTTCACACAAAAATCCACATGAACCTCTGGGCTGATATGGCAACCTYCTCTTCATAAACACAACCACTATGAAACTTGGGTGGTGCTCGACTCTGTTTTTAATTGAAGAAATTCCTCCCTCCTACCCCTTCCAGCTATTCTTACCTTGGGTCACCTTCTGCAGGAGCTTGTAGCTCATGTCAATGAAATGTTTTCAGACAGAAAATGTACTGGCAAAGGAAAGTCTGTGTTTTGGGTGGTCTGCCCAGCTAAGAGGGAAAAAGGAACCAGGTTTTTCATCAGGAACATTCCCCTGGTCCTCAGAGGGGAACCCTGGGCCATGACTTCTGGAAGGACTGGGTTATTCCCCATTTCTGTGAAGGGTTTTCTGAGGCTCACCCCGATTCTCTACAGTGCTGTCAGTCAGAAGCATTTTCCTTCTTTGCTCCCTACTTTCCCCTATTTTGTGTTTCCTGTCTTCTGTTGCTGGAGTGACAATGCTGAATGCAATGTTGATACCTGGTTTGAGTCCAAGCAGTGTTTTATTCAAGTAATTAGTTGGGGAAGTAAAAAGCCTGYATTGCTGTGCTTTTTCAGGGACTGGTGGGTTAAGTTACCTGCTGAGTTAGAGAAGTTATCTGTTGGGGATTTTTCCCTCCCCCCAATCCTAGACTTGTGATAGCCTGAGAAAAAAATTGCCTTTGTAGAGGAACCCTTTAAAAACAGCCACAGGCGCTCCCACCTTTCTCTGCTCAGTAGCCCAAGGGCAGACTTAATTAAAAGTTCCTTCAAAATATACTCCTTACCACTCTCCTGCGTTTCAAAGGCTCTGGTGCTGTGCCAAAGTGGGAGCAGGCATACATTAAAGTGACAGGTACAAAAGAGGTTGTTATATCCCTTGTGCTCCCTCCTTCTCTGATCCCTCTGAGCTAAAGCCCCACAGCCTAAACACTAYTGAAAATAAAGGAAAATAGTCTCTCTTCTCCCCTGGCCACATAACAAACACATCATGGCAGGCTGGCATGCTGCCTGTGCCAGGAGGATCAGGCCAGGGCACCTTTATTAGGATACTTTGAATTTTCCAAGGGTATGAGCCTTTCTGAACAGCACATCCCAGATGCCACTACTGTCAGCAAAACAAGGCAATATTGGTTTCAGAGACAATGATTTCAGAGAAAAGTTGGGATCATCACTTCTCCAGCCTCTGATCTTCTCCTTCCATCTCTAGGCCGTAAGGAAGAGATAAACATCCTTCCCAGAAGACTGAAGGGAGAGAAGGGGCATGGATTGGCATATTAGGTTAATCTAACAGCTTGGCATGGACTAGCTTCCCATTTTCACAGTAAGTGGGAGCCTTATTCTGTCAGTGTGCTGAGGATTTTATTTCTAGAGATTTATAGCCACAGGTTCTGGAGTGCTCTGTAATTACATGAGTTTACACTTGCAGGGACAAAGGCTGAGTAAATATTTTATTAGGCAATTTTTTATCTTATTCAAACTAAATACACATGTGATAATTTGCTCGGTGAATGGGGGAAGGATAGTGAAATAAATAAGATAGTTTGCACAGACTATTGCACTTTTTTTGTTGGCTGCATGCAGAATCAGCACCCACACTGCAATGTCCCAGCACAGGCCCAGGAGTGACACCCACAACCAGCATGGGAGCCTGGGCAGAGCCATGGGGATGGGGCCACTGCCAGGGGGTGACATGTGACATCCCACAGGATGAAGGGGACACTGGAAGCTTCCTTACAGAGAAACATTTTCTTGGGACAGACGGATTTTTTTGGCCTGGTGGTGGGTACCTGCCACCACACCAACAAAGGCTAAAAACACCAGGTGTCCCTCTGAATGTCCCCGAGGGATGCTGGCACTGCAGCTCTCCATCCCGCTCTATTTCTCTGCAGAAATAATGAACAGATAAGATAAACATCAGGTTTTACACAGGACCTCTTGTGCAAATTATTCAAGGTTTCTCTGCTGTGGGATCATCCAGCCASTGGAGTGAACTGGACTCATGTGGGAAGTGCTCTGCAGTCACCCAGGGTACTGACACATGAGTGCAACAGATTTATTTCACTGCAGGGGAGAAATTGCTGCAAAATTTGAGGCCCTTATCCAGCAGCTCGAGGGCAAGGGTGCTCTGAGGTTTACAGTTCTCTCAAGGAAGAGGGAGATTTTCCGAGAGGAGCACTTAGTTTTGTGGAAGTTGTTGAAATTTAATGGTTGTCATTGTGGGGTAGGTAAGTGGCCCTGGAAGGCAGGAATGTGTAGAGCCAGCTGGGCTCACTGCTCTTGTCCTGGGCTGCCCCATGCAGCAATCCAGAGGTGCTGGCTCATTGTCCCTGTCATTTTTGGAGCTCTGAGAGCAGGTCCCAACCCCGTGGCTCTGCTGGCAATGAAACCATCCTGCACTGATGCCACAAAGCCAAGGAGATGTTGAACTGGCTCCTTGGGGTGCTCCAGGGTCTGCTTTGCTCCTCAGCCCCAGTTTGCCAGTAGCAGTGGCACAGAAATTTCTGTCATTGATTGCTGGGATTCTCAGGATACAGCCAGCTGCTGTGTGCATTTACTTTGTATTTACACTTTGCACGGACAGAATCTGGCCTGCCTGGGAAGGAACCCATTGATTTTTCGACCACTTATAATGAAGAGTGAACTTCCARCAGCTTCCTGATGGGCAGAAAATAAACTGTTGGATATGGCTGTTGTATGTGAAACTCCTATTTGAAGTTAAGCTCTTGGTGAAGAAGCATCAGTACAGTATTTTTTAACAGCAAGACATTTAATAAGCATCTGCACAGGCCCACATAGAATTGACRAAAAGCAGAGCTTCCTATAGCATGTCTGAGTTTCAAATTATTATTCTATTCACAAACAACTGCAGCCTGTTGTAAGTCCCATGGCACGAAATTTTCTAAGAATAGTCAAGGTACCTTAGAATTAATTTATAAAATTTGGTAATCATTCACAACTTCATTAAATACTCAGATGCCTAATAATACATTATTCTTATCTTGATTTTAAATTTTAATTGCATGAAGTTTGGTCCCTCAATAATTAGCACATTGTATATCCCACCTAATTCATGAACTAATTGTAATTTCCTAGTTCCTAATGTGACTTACTAATTCTGCCAATGATAAAGAATTTTATGTCAAAACTCCAGAGTAAGTGACATTCTACATGCACAATAATGACAAAACAAGTTAATTTACTGCAAAGTTGCTGAAAGACRGAGCTTTTTTAATTGCATATTTGTTACCTTCATTAAAAGGTAAGTGGCTCTTCAGTTATGTATTTGCCCATTTCTTACACATTAAAAAAAGTGCTAATGAACCTGATTAAAATTAATTGAAAAGGTCCAAGATCTGCAAAGAGATCCTAACACCAACAGACTTCTAATTACTGCTGAAAGATGGACTTAAATGGGGTTTAGTGGAAGATAGAAAATAATTTTCTAGCCCTGCTGTAAGGAACGATACGGGGAATGTGAAAACGGCACAGAACCAAAACGCCTGGTTACGACACGAAGAATGCAGAGTGTCTGGACACTATTTCCTCTCCCTCCTCGCTGCTGATAGCTGCTGTTCCTGCCCCCTGTCCCCTCGCTGGGCAGACAGAGCTGTGGGACAGCTGCACAGGGAGGAGCAGGCGCTCACTCGCACGAGAAGAGAAGAGAAGAGAAGAGAAGAGAAGAGAAGAGAAGAGAAGAGAAGAGAAGAGAAGAGAAGAGAAGAGAAGAGAAGAGAAG
>NW_026623751.1:67879-87995 GCF_030028575.1 Malurus melanocephalus | reverse complement strand
GGAGTGCAACTCCAGCCCCATCAGCCCCAGAGTGTGCTCGGCATGCAACGCTGGGAGGTGTCAGGGAGAGCCAGAATTTGGGCAGATTGAGAGAAACATCCACAGAAGTGTGGCTAGAGCAGTGAGATGGGGAATCTGGAAATGAGATGCTGCACAGAGAAGGGGGGAAAGACACAGGGCAGGGCTGGAAGGCTGGGAAATGGTATTGGTGAGGACTCCTGGATCCTGCAGAAACTTTGTGTTGGAAACCTTGTTTTATTCCACCCTGAGCTTTCCTGGAAGCTGTGGTAGTGCTCACAGTCATCCAGGATGCTGGGAGATAATATTCCCAGTCATACAGTCTTTATTTACACAGCCAAGGTGAAAAGTGTGGTTGGTTCATGGAGTCGAGGTCCTGCTCAGGTGCCTTCTTGGCTTATCTGGAACATTTTGTCCSTCTATTTGAGTGTCTTCAACAGTCACAAACCACACAGAGAGAGAAAATGGAGCTCATTCCTTGTTATCAGAAGAAGTATTTCTGTCTAAGGTGGGGAGAGAGTATATCTGTGTGTTTATGGCAAGAATAAAAAATTGCCTTAGACAAGAGTCAGTCTCAAGCTTAACAGACAACTTTATTGCTTTACYTGTACCCTTTATAGCTGCTCCTTTTCTTCTGTGCTTCCCCACCATTCATTGCCATTATTCCAGGATATTCTAATCTTATAAGAACTACTTTCTTCCTCTCTGTTAATAACACATACCACTTATCTTTCTACCACTATATAAATGTAAAAGAAGAGAGAAACATATGAGCTATTTTAATTTTTTTTTTGTTTTGATTGAGTTTAAATTGTTGAATGAAAAATTAGCTTCTTCTAGTAATTCTGCTGTAACTAACTCAGTTTGATATTGGTTCTATTAGCCTTCTAATAGCATGAAAGCTAAAAAATTAAATCGTTCCACTTGCACATTCATAATTAYGTGCAATTAAAATCTTTACATACCCAAAAGTCTTATATGAAGCCCTGAACCCTTCAACTGTCACTCTTCATTATCTCCAAGCCTAACAATTTTACAGTGACACATTGTACACAATGAGATGTGCTAAAGAGGAAATATTATATTTTACTGATGTATGTGTTCTTTTAATTTCTCTGAATTAGCTTTTTGATATGGATGCTAATTGTTTTCTTTGAAAGGAGTCGCCACAGATATGTGATTTCTCTATGCCTGTTGCGCTTCAAAAAAAATACAGTTAATTGCAGGAATTTCTCTCTTTTTTATATATTAAAAAAATAATCAGCTGCATATCAAAGGAGCGAATCTTAATCCAACTTTCTGATTGTACATTAAAAAGAAACCTTCARTGTTTGTGACCAGCACAGAGTATTTGGCGACTTTTGATGTTTCCCCTTTTCATTTATTCATGAGGAGAGATGAATAATTAAAACAGGACGTTTGGCAAAACCGGCTCACACACAAAAAAAATATTTCCATATGAACTTCCAGTTCCAGCCCACGACAGTCTAGGAGACACGTTACTGCAGGGTTRTCCATATGGCAAGTGTGCATGGAGCTCTGAAACCACAAACCTGGCTGAGACTTGGGCCGTGGCCATCAGTGGCTGACAGCTGTTGCTGCTCTACAAATGCAAATTCTGCAYGTGGGGGAGACAAGGGTGGCAGCTGAGAAAGGAGGAATTTAGTCCCAGACCTGAGTGTGATGAAGCCACTGATAACTGTGTGCTCATAGGGAGAATGGCAGATAAACTCTGGATCTCCAGGGGAAGGGGGTTGAGTGGCCACATGTTCACAGGAGAAACATCCCTGATGGAAGAGCAGGTTCTTCCACACGCTCCAGAGACACGGTCCTGGGGATGGAGTGGGCGTGTTTGGTCTGTAGTTACCCACAGGCCTCTCTCCAGCTAAATTTAACATTTAGTTTTAGCTGCAATGTTACAGGAAGTTATATTTTTCACCCTAAATCTCATAAAAGGCTATTTTGACTTAGCTGTCATTCATTATAAGGAAATATTACAGGGAAGTGACAATCTTTATCAGTCTGAGCTGGGCTCCCCTGTCTCAGAAACCTTCAAAAGAACTTGTGTG
The DNA here is from genome assembly GCF_030028575.1 of Malurus melanocephalus. NCBI lineage: Eukaryota > Metazoa > Chordata > Aves > Passeriformes > Maluridae > Malurus > Malurus melanocephalus. The sequence goes on along the minus strand of NW_026623751.1, from coordinate 85,908 downwards.
TTTTGCTTGTCACATCCTCCTCTATTTCTYAGCTCCAAGGACCCTGAAGCTGAAAGACACCTTCTCTCCAAATCTAAGTCAGAAATTCTCCACCGCTTCAACATCACTAAATTCCTCAAAATATTTAACATAGCTCCTGACCTCCTGTGAGCTTGTGYAGTGGTGTTGGAATCACAATTAAAAAGGGCTCCATTCATGCTCAGTGAACATTCCATCCCTGTATGTAGCTGTGTCTTTAACATTTCCCACAAATTCTTCTCATCTGTAGAAATTACACATATTTTATTTTTTTTTTATCTGCAGCCATGATTTAGCTTCTTAAACAGACAAAAAGACAAACATTCCAGAACGTGGCTGGTTTGTGCTTGTCTGTGCACACTTTCAGGATGCCTCTTGAAAACAAACTCTAGTTTCACTCCATCTGCTCTTGGAGCTTCACCTTTGCCTCTGCATTTCCTGAAGTCTGTGGTTTCTGAATTGTTTTACTCTGACTATGTTTTGTTTTCCCTCCAGAGCTGTGGTCTTTGCTTACATTCTCTGAATGGCAAAGCCCATTTGTTTCTTTTTATACTTCTGTCAGCTTAAACTTCCATCASGCCTCTTCTCTGCTTGGGGTCTCTGATCCCCACTCAGACCTTATCTCAAATTAGGGATTCCACAAGCTTCTGTAAAATGAGGATCAACTTAAATTCTCAGATTAAGTAAGATGAATAATTAAAATAAAAATTCTGTCTCTATTTTTCTGTTCCTCCCCCAATGTGAGGATCATCTCCTATTTCTGATCTGAAAATACAATTTTAAAAGCAAGCTTTTCTTTCACTGACATTTTCRGTAGCTGCACCTGCACAGAGTTCTTTCTTGAAGTTTTTCCTAAGGCTTTTGGAAGTTTTTTTGATGAGGGAAGATGAGTATAGAGATTTGTTCCATATTCTGTCCATGGTCTCAGGGCATATTTAACAGTGTGGTAGAAAGACAGCATTTCCCAATCCTCTTAGAATTTAATAAAATGTTAATAATATTTATAAAATTAATCACAGGGTTTTTTTTTTTTGTTTTTCCCAGACCTCCTTTACTCATTTTCCCTGAAATTTGCAGTCTCTATCTACTAGCATATCAATCTTCACTAAGTGTGAATTCCCCACCCATGAGTTCTGTCCTACCAACATGTCCTGACATCCTGAGCAKGCAGGACACAGATCCACCATCCAGAAGAGAAATATTTAGAGGGCTGRTGGCAAAAGGAGTGAACTTGTTGTGTTTTCTTTTTCACAGAGGCTTCCAGAGGGCTTCTGTGTGGAAGATTCACTTTGCTTATATTGTTATCTAATATAAATAAGTTGATTAAGTGGCTTGTTTAAATTGCATTTATCATGTTCCATCCTTGTTGMAAAACCCTCTTCAAAAATCTGAGTGGCTGTAGCATTTGCAGAGAAGTGTTATACTCACAAGAGTGATAATGAGTTWGGTGCAGCTGGGAATCAGGTACATGAGAATCACTGAACACTTGGCAAAGTGTTATTCCCTTTCTTCCCTTCTTTTCCTCCTAATGATTAAAAATAAATTAGGATAGGTATTTGTACATGACCAACAGAAGCTTGTTTATTATGCCTTGCAGARTTCTTCCAGGTTGTAGGTTCTTATTCATTGATTTTTTTTTTACTTCTTTACATTACTGAGGAGTATTTGCTAATAGCTCTTCATTCCATTCCTTTCCTGGGAAGTTGATGGTGTCTAACCCTGTGCCTCCACACAGGAACCTCAGCCTTTCCTCAGATGCAACCTACATTTTTTTTTTTCTAGATGTTGATCTACACATACATATATTTTTCTTTCTACTTTGGGACTGTGGTAATGGTCCTAATCARGAGGAAAACAGCACAGCCTCCTTGTTTGGAATTTCCCAGGACAAGCTGGTTTCCTGGGTAGAGCACAGTTACAGTGCCATTCCCTGGCTCTCCTGGTCCCAGGAGTGGAGGCAGAGGGTGTCAAGAGCACTGAGCACTCAGACTCCTCTGGGCTGAAGGGACATCCTCTGTGCAGTTCTCCAGTTTGGAAGATRAATGAGAGCACATTCTGGTAGTCTTCTCCAAATTCCTTTGGCTAAAGAGGGGATGAATGGTTTTTCATTGGTGCCAGAATCGTGAAATAATGTAAACAAGGGCCATGATTCCTCTTGCAGATCCAKTGATCCACATGTGTGGTGAGCAAGATTAAGGATGAGTTTCTTGTAAACCCATCAGCGATGAGTTTTAACCACCTGGTGCAGGAATAGCTGTTCCATGAGTCATGTCCAACAGGCACGAATCCTCTCAGCAGCCACAGCCACAGGATTGCACAATTCAGCACCTCCCCTTTTCACATGGGTTCTTCTTTGCTTTTCGCCATATTCACTTTAAAAAGATGCATAAGAAGGTGAAAATACAAGAAAGAAAAATGGCAGCATAAAAATCAGCTTTTTGCTTCCTATTTCTTGTTCCTGTTACTCACTCTGATTATATCCTCAGCTAAGTGGAGTCTAATTGAACTATAGATCAGTTTGGATKGCAGCTCTGCTGCTGTATTACCAACCCAATAAACAGCATTTTTCCTTCTAGCAAGGTGGTGTAACTGACTKCTAACAAGATATCATACAGTTGTTAAAAGGTTACCCATTAGTAAAAAAATATCCCAGAAAAAAAGCAAAATATTTAGRCAGCATTTCTACTTGAGTTACAAAGAAAAGCTGTTGCAGGTGTAAATCAGCTCAAGAGCTCCCAGGAATGTGTTGTTTCGGGTTTTTTTAGCCTAAAATCTGCTGAGCACRTTTGCTCACACAGTTGCATCACTGCCACGCCCTGCTGTTGAGGCATGTAAGACTTGTGGGGACAGTCAGGATTTATTTAAATAAACAACAGAATCATCACAGAGACCTGGTCCAGTCACCCAGTTACTGACAACTGCTCTGCATTTGGTCACTGAACTGAGATATTTCTGTTAGGCCCAAGAGAAAATATGCATTTCAGTCCCTGGCTTTAAAGCTGAGTTTTATTTTTCCATTTTGAAATAAAAAGTTTTTTAACAAATCTAAAATAACGTTTTAACAGTTTAACAAATACAGCTTCTTTTTTTTTTTTTTTCTTCTGAAATTTCACTGAATCTTATGCAAAGTCACCACATTTTTTGTTTTCTCTGGGCTTCCAGTTTACTCTCCATTGAAACAATGCTGAAGGGTCTTGAGAAGAATTTGGAATGGACAGTTCCTGTTGTTTTCCCATCAGGAAACAGTGAATAAATCAGGGGGAAACCCCTGGCAGGAGGAATAGATGTTTTCTGCCCTGGGAAGATATTGAGTCTGTTCTGAAAAGTTTCCAGACAGAGGTGAARCAGAGAAGGAAATGAATCAAGAGTCTGCAAACAGCAGATGCCACGAAGGAGACAGTGTGAGTCAGCAGACAGGTGAGGCAGGACCTCGGACACATTTCAAGATCAATTTTATTCTTTCCCTGATATTAAAACTCAGGGGAGAGTTCTGTGTAGCTGCAGGAAGGCTCCAGACCTTTAGATTTTAGAATGAAGTGTTTGTAGATCGCTGAAGATCCAAATTATGCCAAAATTATGTTATTAAAGTGTAATCATCTTGTTAGCTGCTTAGAACATTTTCTTCATTATCACTTCATTCATACTTATGATGATGAACAGATGGTACCAGTGTCACAACGCAGCATAAATCACTCCCAAATGTTGTTTGAAAACACAGTTGGAAGGTGGTAGGGACATCCTCCTGCTGATAAGCCTGGCTCACTCTGCTTGCTCCAAGAGGAATTACAGAAACCTGCTTTGCCACTTAACCTGCTGGCTGCTGGCACCAAAACACTGCCAGTCCTGTGCCAACACAGGTGGYAGTCATACTGAGAACAAAGCATATTTATTTTTTCAGCAAAAACKGGTGAGTTTAAACCCTGAGGTAGCCAAGGAAATGGTGCAGTTGGAAGTTGCCTGTTGCAGTTTTAGCAGCAGTGGAGCTGGACCTGAGCAGGGAGCAGTGGGAGTGTCCTAAGTGCTCCCTGCACCCCAAAGCCCAGCTCATGGCTCAGAGGGCAAACACAAAGTTAAGGATTAATCCAGAGGTCATTGTCCTTTCAAAAGAGATCATTGATTCCTGAAGTATCCCCCAGATGTCTGCACACTGTCCCTGTCTCCAGCCAGCAGCTGGAGAGCCATGGATGGAGCTCAGTTTGGGATTTCTCCCTGGGATCATTCCTTTCCCTGGTTTGGGCAGGCGCATCACAACAATCAGCAGGAGGGATGGAAATGCTCAGAGCAAACACGCTGTAATTTCACTCAGAATCAGAAAACACACTCACTCCAGACCCCAATCCCCAAATCCGGGAGACACAGATGGAATTCAAACCCAGAGCACCTACATAAACAAAGGTGCACACACACAAAACACCCATGGAAACCTAACAACAGCTACCATAAGGCTACTGAACCCTTAAAAAAAAACCAAAACAAAAACAATGAAAAAAACCCCCAAAAAACAGAAAAACATTGTTAACACTTTGCAAACTCATAAAAAATTAGAATTTTTTCAACTCCTTATTCACCCAAATTCTGTCTCTCACCCTCAAACCGCACCAAACATGTAGCAGAGCCTTTGTTTTGTAAGTGTAATCGACATTACTCAGGCCAAAACAGCAATTTGATCTCTACCTGCAGCACAAGGGAGATGAATTTTATCACTGCATGAGGTAAGAACCCCCTGCTTAGGTTGTTAAAAGTATTTACATCTCTAATTTCCCTTGATTTCCTTTTACAAATTTGGTTCTAGCTCTGGGAAGAATTTCCTCCCATAAATCTTTTACCAGCCACTAGAGGGGAAYGTACAACACAGTGAGAAGGGAGACAGTGACATGGCATTAAAGTTGCAGTTTGCTCACTCAGATGAAGCATTTAGTGTCATGCTGGATCTTCACATTTTTTAGGAGCTAATTTCACGTTTATCAGGTGCCTTGTTATTTTACTCTTTCCTGTCATATTGATTTCTCTCACCTTCTGCCAGTTTAGGCTAGTTTATGTCAAAGTCATGGAYGCCTCAGGTGAGAAAAAGATCCTTACAGACACTTAATTTGATGCTTAATACCCTCATAAGCCCATAAATCATGCATTTGAGAATTTGAGAACACTGAAACAGTGTCCTATTCAAAATTGTTTACAGAGTAGAGCAAGTACGGCATTTCCATCCCAGGAGAAACGTTRGCATTTCAGAACTTCTCTCCATTTAAAACAGGATTAAAAATAAAATTCAGATTTTTTTTKKGTGTGTGTGGGATGAAAATTCCACATTAATTCTAGTTTGGAAAAGACAAACAGATTCATTGGGTGTTCCTCTAACAGAATGAAACTTTCAGCACTTTTGACATTGATGTTCTTTTTCACTCCAGTCTCTGATAAAAGAGCCCTAAACGTCCTGCATCAGGARCTCAAGTTCCTCAGAAATGTGTGGGAGCCAAGCACTGCTGAARCTGGAACTGGGATCTGCTCTTCCCTGCAGCTCAGACTTCCTGCAAAAATGATGAAGGGACTGGAGCATCTCTCTTGCAAGGAATGAGGGATGTGGGGCTGTGGAGCCTGGAGAGGAGACAAAAGATGGGGTGTCCAGAGGATGGGACTGGACCTTCCCCTGGGATAAAACYGGGGGCAACAGGCAAAAAGTGAGACTTTGGGAGCTCCATCTGAACATGAGGAAAAACTTCTGTACCCTGAGGGGGACTGGCAGTGGAACAGCTGCTCAGAGAGGTTGTGGGTCCTACCTGGACACGATCCCATGCATCCCATGCTGTAGGTGAGCCTGCATTAGCAGCAGGGTTGGACCAGATGATCTCCTTCAGACTCCAAACAATCTGTGAATCTGTGATTTAGAATATGTTCTAAATCAAATGAAACAGTTAATTCCATTTTTTAATGTGGAAATTGCAAATATTCAGTGAAACAAAAACCTTCCAATATAAAATTCTGATCTGGCAGTAACTCCATTTTTATTGGCGGCAAAAAATACTCTTAAAAAAATATATATTTATCGTCCTGATAAAAGGTTCCCAATCATCTCTGGTTATTTGCATCAGAGATTTACATTTCAAATATGCCCTGTTCATGAGCCAAATTTTTGGCAAATAGGAATTAGCAGATTCACGTCAATAGAAACAGAGTGACTGACCAAAAAAAAAAAAAAGGGAAAATGCATCTCTACATTTTCAAACGCTGTCTCCTGCTAGCACATAGATGGGTGGTGAATTAAACTAATTGGTCTGCAGAGGCTTTCATCAGAGCACTAGAAGGTCACACCAGCCCTGCAGCCTTCTCTCTGAAAAAATCCCCGTGCATGCTGTCTAGGACATGTGGAGATCCYACACACTGCTGAGGTTGACCCCTACCTACAACCCCTGAGACACAACCTCTGCACTTACCCGTGACAAACTCCTTCAGCCAAGTCCCCTCATGGCCCAACACAAACTTTGCCATGCAAATAAAGGCAGATACTTCCCTTCCCCTTGGACTCTCAGTTTTTATATTCAGAGCACAGCTTGTGAGGAGGTGAAGGCAGAAGTTTCAGGTRTTTCTCTCAGTAAGGGCAGCTAAAAACCATCCATTGCAATTTGCCATGTTTTAGGTGTATCTTCTGCTGWGGCCCCAGTGAGACTGTTCCTCTGTGTGGTGAGTGGCCTCAAAGTTAGATCAGAGCTCTTAATTCATATTCTGCTGATGCCAGGGAAGCACCATCAGGGGTTGATGGAACAGCGAACACACGGTTCTCTAAAATTATCACATTTAGTGTGATTCCCATAATAAAAGCATGAGCCAGCATGGGGAGCCTYTTGCAGTTTACACAGGGAGACTTGGGGTCTCCAGACACTCAGAACAGAGCCAATGTTTCTGAGTAAACTTTGTTAGGAAAACAGATTAAAAACTCTAGAGGTTTGGCTAAATCTTATACAGGAAAACACCTTGTTAYCCTCCTGGTTTAGAATCATAATTTAGTGCCAGTGAATAATACATATTAAGTGGTTGCAAATATGCTTTTGTAAAAAAGTTTATGTGATGAATTTTTTTTATTTTATCCGAAACATGCAAAATTAGCATTTCTTTTCTGATTATTATTGTTTTACTGTGACTACTTGTGTAATAGTTGCTACAACCAAGTTCTGATGGCTCATGAATGAATTGTTTACTGAAAATAGTCAAGTCTCCATATGTAAATTCTTCTGTTGTACACATTACCCTTGTGATATTGATGTGGCTCTGACTAGGAATATTGTCACATCTAGAATTAGGATTTAGGTTTTAAAATAGTAGAAAAAAGCCCCCTGAATTTCAACAAAGCAGGAAAATACTTCCTTAAAATCTACTCTTCAAAATTTGATCTAAACCCTACTTATTCTCTTCATGATCATTTCTATAAGATGAATGTAAATGGACAAAAAAAAACCTCCTAGTCTGAGATGGGTTTGTAACCTCACATTTCTATTATTTTCTAGCATTACTGAAGTATTTACTGCCATTTTTACTCGCAAGTAGTAATGTTAACTGCTGCAGTGAGTGCTTTCATTCTGACACTACAGGGTAGAGCCCAGAGCAGATGGACACACAGACAGACTGACATTTTAAAGACTGTCCTGAGAGATGGGTACCACTGGAATTCAGGCCCTTGGCTGTTTTTGCTCTTTCCCCAACCTGTGACCAGGATCAGCCGGCTCAGAGAAGGATCGTGCTGGGTTACAAGACAGGGAATTCAGGTTTTTTAATCCCCTGGAAATGCGATCACTGTAGGCAGCTTGAAACTCTCACATAAATGTGATGTGCAGTTATGCTGGAGATCAACTGCTCCTCTCTCCTTTTTCTGTATTTGAAAGAGAAAGACATTTTTCTGATACACCATCACCCATATCTTTGTGTAAATGAAGATGGAATTAGGATTTCTATAAACAATATAATGTAATGACTGACATCCTTGCCCATGGCAGGGGATAGGAAATAGATGATCTTTAGGATCCTTYCCAACCCCAACAATTTTGTGAATAGTTGCTGCTGAGTTTTCTGCCTTGTTGTACCTTCCCCTAAACCCTGCTGTCCCCTCCATCCCAGCACTCCCCCTTTCAGTCCCAAAGAAAGGAGTGTGCATTCAGCCAGACATCCTGTACTGCATCTTACCTGAGCTGAATTACTGTGTGTGAGTTCTGTGTGGGCTGGAAGTGAAAATCTAAGCCACATTCCCTYTCTCCTCACTCTAGGAAAAAAATAAGTCCCAAACAAACCACCCAGATTCTAACAAATTGCTCTGCAGGGATTATTTTACCTTTTTATAACTTTATTTGATTTTACCCCTGACACAATTGACTGTTTTTGACAGTTAAASTTTCCAGTCTGCTTGTTCCATATATTTTAATATCCTGTTACCTCTGGCAGGGAAGAGCTAAAATTTCATGCCAGATATTGAAGGTGATGTGCCAAGAGACTTTTCTGAAAATTTGCTTAAAAAATAGAAATAATTTCCTCTATCTGCAGCAACACAACTTCCTAAGCAACTACTGGTAATAGTTAGCTAAGCAAGAAATTGGAAAATCAAAGTGAATCGCCCAGGCTGTGTTCTCCCCCTCATTTCCAAACATTCCCTGCATGTTGCCTACACAGAAAAATGCAAAATTCTTATGAGGAACTTTGTCATCCTTTCACTCTAAGGCAATGTGTCAGCAATGGGTGAGCTGAGAAGCACTTGTCCCCATATTTGTCCCACACAGTATTCCATGTTGCTGTGTTGTGAGCTGCCTCCAAGGTTCTCACCCTCCAAAAGCCAGGGCTAAATGCAGATTTTGAGACAATCATAAGAGGGTTGGGGAGGGAAGATGTTTTAATGTCGAGGTTATGACAATTGTGGCTCATTCTTTGGAAGAAATAGGATCTGGGCAGGCCAAGGTCACGAATGCACAGGCAGGTAGTGAGCTATTTGCCATGCTTTTAAGTCAAATTCATAATGCTCAMTATTTCATATGTGGCAATAGAAAAGAAATCCACATGATTTCATGAGTAAGTTGTCCGGATGTTTCACAGATGGTGTTAGAAAGGCGACATTGAAATCATTTGCCTAATGCAATTGCATTACCAGAAATTTTAAGAACATCCCATCTCAATTTACTCCTGCCTCTCAGATAGAACTCCTCACTCAGTTATTTGAAACTAGTTTATTCAAGTATGCAGCGACTCTGGGACATTTGCACAGCAATGTCAGATGCTATCTGGGAAATAAGTAGTACATTTGCAGGCTCTGAAAGTAATTTTTGATGACACCCTTAAATCAACTTCATGGTCAGTTTTCTCATTTTGASCAAGAACTGGGATTCCATTGTGATAACTGAAAGCTGCATGTTACTCGATCTACAGTAATGTAGAATAATTACTAGTCCATTGCACTTCATTACACTACTGTAATAGGCAGCAGGTCAGTGTTTGAGCTACAGCTGCTCTGAAAATTGAGCTGACACTGATACTGTGGTAGAAGTGATAGCAAAAGGCTCTCATGCAAATTGCTGAAATTAGCTCCCACTCAATGGGTTTTGAAATGCAATACGTGGCTCTGATCCGGACACCTGGGTTTGACTAGCATTTTTTATCTTGGATACAATGGGATGGTCATGAAATAAATTAATTGTTCAGTGCAATCTGCCTTATAAAAGGTCACCGAAATGCCAGAGGATTCTAAATACCACATGACTGCTGGACTCTGACTAATAACATTCCCTAACATGTCGCTGAAGACCATCTGATGGTGGTTTTATTTAATTCAGATGATTTTCACAACCATTTGCAAGCATTCTGCTCCTAAACTCACAGGACGTTTCATTGCAGAAGACACTGCTACTTTTTATCAATGTACTAAATTTATCAAGGTACTAAATTTATCAATGCACTGAATTTATGGAGCCTTCAGGAGAGGGCTGGAGGCACAGGCTATGAATAAGGAGGTTCTTCCCCAGCCATTTGGAATCTGTGGATCCAGAATCTATGGATTCAACAGGAATCCCTGTGCAGTCTGTGTTTTACTGAGGCATGGAATGATTTTCATTTCAGGTCAAATTTTCCTGCAAGGTCTCCCAGGAGAACTCAGGCTCACAAACCACTGAAACATTTCTTGCTGCTATTCAAAAATAGACGTAGGTGTTTTTAAGGAAAATTAAATATTTCTGCTGTGAAACAATCATGTAATCAAACCATCAATTTCAGTCAGTTTAGTTCTGCTGARCAATTGTCTGGAAAACGACTGTCCAAGCAGACACACCACATACCACATGGGGAATGCTTATCAATACTTACAAAAAAAAGAGAAAATTGACACGTGGAGAAAGAAGTGCTTCCATATCTCTGGAGTTTTTATAGAAAGACCYATATAGATGCAAATGTTTTCTTTCCTGCAGCCTGCCCAGCCACACACTGTGTGTCTCCAGCAGAAGGTGTTCAGTATCTCCACCTCTGTGACACTGACTGGGGTGTGTTCCCTCTGTCCCTAAACAGCCTTGAGTCAGTTTGGGGGATCCCAGCTGGCACCTTCCTTTCCTCTGAGCCAGGACACTGCAATGGCTGCTCTGTTTCTGCCTCTGGCATTTGGTCAGGCAGCCCTATTTTTCCTCAAATATGCAAAAGTTCGGAGGAGATCCCTTGTCATCTGCCAGCRCATCTTTAAAGAATAACCATGCTGCTTTTTATATGAGGTGGAATCATAAAAATGATGCATTAACTGAAAATATTCCCTTAACATTTGTATTTACCTGTTTCAATAGGTAGAGAAAGGGATGTTTTGAACATACACACAGACATCTGAAATCTTACCCCATTAATGCACTGTGCAATGCCTATAGATTGTGCACTTGTCTGTATCTTTCCTAACCTCCTGGGGGATTATTGCTAGAATTGACTACCACTGTTTGTTTGAACTCCTTATAAATTAATAAAAAAATCAATACCTGCTTGTAAATGCCAGCTAATCACAAATAGCTTTGTACAAATTAGAGCAGGGATATAAGAAGAAAGTAAATGGACAATGCCTGTGAGGGTGAAAAAGTCAACACTCAAAGTTCATCTGCTACCTGAATGATTCCAGAGACATTCAGCCTGTTCCTGTGGTTTTGTTATTCATGAGAGATGGAAGAGGAGGAGAAGAGCTAAGCAAACAGAGCCCATGCTGTATGGGCAATGAATACAAAGAGCCACTAAACCATGAGAGTAGGAACTCTGGTAGACAGAATTGGAATGCTGGAAAATTAATCATCTGGATTTCAAAATGAAACAAAAATCTTTTTGAAGAAATGATTTCTGGATTGATATCTAGGAAGGAATTTTGTCAGATTTAGACTCACTGCTTTTTTACCTCAGGAAACACTTGTCTGGTTTGCCTGTGATAACTGTGATATAACTGTGCTTGCCAACAGCATCCATGAGGTGGGATTCACAGTTACTACACTGTAGAGTTATTAGAGAATTGATGCTTTGCCCCCAAAAGTTACCTCTGTGACACATGAAAACATTTCTTTTCCTCTGTATAAAGCAATTCTTTGTAAAGGGCATTCCCTAGTGTTCTCATGTTCAAAGAATGGCAACCAAACAGAAAATGGAAATGTCTCATGTCATCAGCTTTGCTTCATCTCACTCAACGAGACCCCAYGGATCTGACAGCACATTTGCTGCCCAGTCAGTGCCTGTTAAGGAAGGTTCAGTGMATGCAGCCAAATCAACAGGGTGAGGACACAGCCTCGGACCTTTGCATCACACAGTGGGATTGACTGCTCTGGAATGTCAGATCCACTGGGAAATGAGGGGTCTTCCTAACAGACCCTACATCTTTCGTGCTTAAGCCTGCTTGGCTGCTCATCTCAACCTGTTTTGCTGCTTTGCAATGACACCACCACCATTTTAAGCAATAAGAAGTAGTAGAGACTAAACTACCAGTATAGTACAATTTCAATGAAGTAAAGTGATTCTGTATAGACACCCTGTGTGTCAAAAAAAAAAAAAAAAATAGCAACTGCTTACAGTTTCTTGAGGTTTCTGTTTGGCAAAGCACTTTTCCCCAGTACAATTACCTGCTGAAAATGCGCTATTTTTTGTTCATTTCCCAGACAAGAGTTGTAGTCTCATTAATTTTTCTGATTTGTTTGTTTGTTTTGTTTGGGCTTTCATTGGGTTGGTTTGGGTTTTGTGTGTGTGTGGTTTTTTTGTGGTGCTCCCATAGTGCTAAAATTCTGTCTGAACTGCTCTGGGAGCTGCTGAGCAAGACTGGCATAAAACTTCAGTTCACCTGCTTTAAGCTGTGAAATGCACTTGCAAAAGCAGATTCCARCATCCACAGAAGACCCTGTAAGCACATCCAGAAACTTGCTGTTTGGGATAAATTGCTGTTTTCATGCTCTCCTTTTTCTCACAGCCACCATCCTTTCAGTGTGTTTGTTCTCATTTCAAATTACCAATTGAGCCTTTCATCTACAATACGAGGGACATTACCAAGGTATTAGTAGTTAAGCTGCTTTATTAATTACAGGCAGGCTCCTCTCYTTCCTGCCTGTCAGTTCAGCAGCASCAGCGSTGCCAGATGGGTCTGCACTTGYTYTGCAGTTGGTGCTCACACACAAATCTCTGCTGTCTGAGATTTCCAGGTTTCTGTTCAGGCAGGAGACYGAGATCACCATGGTTTGGCCACACAGGTCACACACAGGCACAGCCTCTCCAGCCTGAGCTCAACATCCTTTCAGATGGAAATCCCTGAAAAACTGTGGCCATCTGTGTCACCCTTCTCAGGCCTTCTCCAGTTCTGCACATCCCATTGTGTACATCCTGAACCCACAAAGGGGCATGGTTATATTTTCTGTGTTGTTCTCTGTTCCTTTCTTTGTAATATCCAGTTAATTGTTTTGACTGGGGTCTGGCTTTAAGCTGATATTTCTGCAAAACCACACATCATAACCCTAATACTGTTCCTCATGCTTGCAGACAAACAGGACTTCATTCAAGAATATGGAAAATTAGGTATTTTTTCCATTTTCAATGGAAAAATGCATTTCAATGCGTTTACCTACATCAAATTTCAATATCAGTTCTCCTGCCTTATCACTCCACTATTGATAAGGCCCTTCTGTGGGTTTTCACAATTAACCTGCATGTTTGCTGTCCTGGATAATCAAAGTATTCTCAGAAGGTTTCACTAAGAGAATTGATTATTGSTGACTGGGGACTTCTGGGCCACCCCTGGAAACTCTGGGAGCCAAAGAGTCCCTTCTATCATGATCCAGCAGCCCTGAAGGTGGGGACYTGTCACTGCTCCATCCATCCTGAACTCTGTTCAGAGGAGAAATCTGCCAAAGCTTAGGAAAGCACATTCACTAGAGTATCCATATTTAAGAGGACTGGAATTTGGCATGGTACTGCCATCTCCAATATTTAGAAGTGAAAATAGAAGCAAAAATCCACAACTGTATATGATGACATTGCTATCACTGAGGGAATCTCTTTCAAAAGACCAGATATGTTCTGCAGACAATTGCATTGTTTATACTTTTAAAGAAAGCTCACACAAAAAAAAAAAAAAAACAAAGTAAAAAAAAAAAAAAAATAAAAAACCCTAATCTTTCAGGGCCAAACGATAGCTAAGGAAAAAAACAAAGCCAATTTATTTTTCCCTTCTGTAATTCTGTTTGTGAATAGAATGTAAATCAAGTTAGCTGGATAATTTGCTAAAACCCATGGATGCAATAATTCTTATGTTGTTCTAACAGAGAAAGAAAGTAGAAAATGTTACAGGAAGAGACAATATGCAATTATGTATGAATACTAACACCCTAAGGGACAAATTACCAACAATGACAGTAAAATACTGCAGATTTCTTTTTGTGCTACAGTATAATTGACTTATACTTTGACAAGAAGAAACAGCTTAGCTTTGGAGAAAAATTTAAAAATACAAGCTATGTATTTGCTGGGAAGTATATAGTGATTTTGTTTTTTTTACTTTACCTGTGATACTCACTGCATTCTTTTAACTTACATATGTAACTTTATTTTAGAAGACATAATTTTTTTTAATCTGTTCAAGAAATCATTAATCTTTCTTAATGGTATTAATTATGTGACTTCAATTACTTAATCAAACTTAGTCAATACAYTCAATGTAAACACTTTTAAAATCACATGTGGGAAGCCTCCTTTGTTGTTAAGTGAAGGAGAAATAAATCTTTCTCTAATGATTCACAGGAGCTGAGCCTCAAGGGGCTGTTCCCGTCCATCAACACTACACCTTGTAGAATCTGCTGTGTGGAACAGGAGCTGATGTAACCTGATAAGCAGCAATCTGCAAACACCAATCTTGGGGCAGAATAAAGACCTTAATTTGAATTTTATTGTTAACCTCAAGGAAGTTTAAAGAAACACGCTCAAGGTTGGCTGCTCAGCATCCAGGGTACTTTTTGAGTCATGTTAGCAAGGTCAATCTGATTGTTCTTCAGGTTCCCCCCTAACTCAGTGAATAAATGCTCTGATTTTTCTAATTTTTCTAGGGTAGTTAAAGAGTTGAGTTGTTTGCTTACAAAGAAGTTTATATTTTATGTTTAGAGGCGTGATGCTTTTATAGACRTAGGGTACTTGGATGTGACCATGAGTATGGCCTCCAAAGACCACTTAAAAAAGGCAAAACTGCAAAAAAAAAGAGTAGTTTTCCTTGCAAATCAGTTTACAGAGTATTTTGGAAACTTCTGAGTTGGTAAAGACCCAATAAACMGAGCAGCAGATTCACACAGGGCAGGGCCGGGTTTGTCTTTTCTTTCTCCTTGCTATTTTCAAGGACACTCCCTTTCTAAAGGATGGAAGAAGAAAAACAAACATATTTTACACTGTTAAAGACAATTAAGTTCAAACTAACTGCAAAGGTTTAGAACTGCAAAATTGGAAACTACATTATGGAATATCCAGAAGAAAATAGAAATTAGYAGGGCTTAGCCTAACCTAGGGAGGTAGAAAATGCTGAATTGTAGCACTATGTTGCATAAGGAGGCTCCTTCACAGGAGTCCTTATATTAATTAATGCTGTTTCCTGACTGATCAGTGGTGATTGACACTCCTGATCATCATTATGGTGGAGAAAAATGACAGTTTACACAAAACATCTTTCTGAATCGTACTCTGTCACCCATATTTTCAAGAGACAGTTATGGGTGGTAACTCATGCACCRTCTGCAGCAAAGTCATACTTACAATCATGGCAAAGATGTATTTTGCTCTAAAATGACTGAGATGTTGCACACACAGTCCCCACGGAGGAATTATTGTGGAAGGCACTGAACCTCACAGCACAACAAATGCACAGTCCTGTGTTAAAGGCCCTGCAGGCCGGGCAGTGTAACAGAGGAGAGCAATGGTCCATCAAAGCTGCAGCTGCTCTTCTATTGTGAACTCCAGCCTTGAGTCTTGTTCAGGGGACAGCAAAGTTCATTTGGCTGCATCCCACACAGGGAACAGCTCCTTCTGAATGCTCTGTATTCCCTTTCTTCTGTACACTGGAGTGGGTGGYACCTCCCAGCCCACTGCAGCTGAGAAATGGTTATGGACACTGCAGTTTCAGATKGAATTAAAAATAAAATACACAAAAGCCCTGATCAAATGTATRTGAGCCTGAACTGACATGGACTCTGTTCTCCTTGACCTAAACCATCAATCACACCTGATCCTGGACCTCAAAGTTTTTCTTTCACAGATCCTTAGGGGTTGCACTACTGACTCCCACAGCCAGAGAAACTGGAAAATTATTTCAGATCTCAAGATGTCTGTCAGTTGTAGAGCATCCCATGCTGCAAATAATTCYGTTAGCAACCTAATACTTCTGTTAGCACCTTGCATGAGCAGAAGGTTTGTGCTGCTTTGTCCTGCTTACAGCTGTGCCATTACTCTGCTGTGTAATGTACACCCAGTGTGRCTGCAGAGTAACAAAGCCATGAAATTATATCAGAAATTTGGTTGCACATCTTTATCTACGGGTGGTCTGAACACTGACACAGCTTACCTGCCTTCTGAGCAATATTAGAGTTTGGTCAGTCAAACTGATTTCAGTTCTTYTCTTTCCTCCCCCAGTGATTGGGCTTTCAATGGGCTAAGGAGGCTGGAAGAGGTTTGACAGAGACAAGAAATAAGCAGACTCATGGCTGCTGTTGTCTATGAGGACACAGCATTTTCTGGCCTGGCTTGCCTCTCCACTTCAGTCAGTGCTCTTCCTCAGGCAGGAGAAAGATAGAGATCATAGCCTGATAGCAGCAGACACAGCATCTGAGAGCAGATTAGAGGCAAGAAGAAAGTGATAGAGGTGACTTCTTCAGAGCATAAGTAGTTCTCCTGTGACACTTAAGCCCTTATCAGGTCCAGGTGCCTTCTCTGTGCCTTTGACCTCCAGCCCCAGTGAGATAAGGTTTGATGACTGTCCCCAAGGCTGAGCACGATGTTTACCTGTTCCATTACATAGGCACTGCATCTGCATCCTCTGGAGCTCAAAATGATTATACAAATGCTAATAATCAATTAAAGTCTCACTAGTCCTGAGATTAGGAAGGGTTATTATCTTCATTTTACAGATAGGGAAAAATAAAAGCTTTGAAAGGTTATGTGATTTTTTTTCCAGAGGTCACTTGGTCTGTGATATACAAAGGGCTCCAGGGTGCTCCTAAGGACTCCCACACTTCAGGGTTAAGGCCTGGGACAAACTCTGATCAAGACTTGAACTGATCTCTTAATATGCTGCACACCTTGCTGTAAGTCAGAAGATTAATGCTGATTTAGTTATATCCAACATGTTTAGTACCATTTCATAGTCTAACACTGATGATGAGTGTCTGAAACTTCTGTTTTTCCATCCTCTTACTTTTGTGAGACATTAAAATCTCCTTACCACCTGGTTAAACTGGCAAATATCAGCTTAAACACCTGTGTTCCTGATACATCTATTAATATCACAGCATGCAGCACATGCCAGGTGCATTACTTTGAGAGGCTTGGGATAGGGATTCAGTCTAAAATGATGCTGGTCTCATTAAGAATCATGTTTTCCTCTTTCTCACTSTGTTCCTCTAATCTTCTTACAAGGCAAACAAGCCAGGTGTTTTCTGAGTGCTTGTGAAAATACTGTACTTTGAATTTAGCTTCAGACGCTCACAGACCAAGTTTTGTGCTGTTATTGTTTGTGTGATGCACAGTTTGAGATGGCCAGATGAGAATAAAATGCTGCCTTTCCCTCTTTCACATAACCTAAAGAGTAATAATGATATTGTGGAGGTTCATGAATCATTTCAAATACACAGAGCAGTAGTGCAGCCATTTAGTAACTCTYGGTTACATCTTAAGAAATGCTTTTTAATACATAAAGGCTGTCCTTTCATAAAAAGCAAAAAAAAAAAATAATTCTAAGGGAAAGATGCAAAGAATTCGAGGTGGGAAGGAATTATGGTGCAAACAAAGCTTGTGTGAGTGACTTGTCACCCCAGAATGAAGTTAAAGGCTTTCCAAAAGTTGTGTGAATACAGCACTAAGTCTCTCATTTTAGAAACATTGTTGGATAACAGGAGCAGATTCCAGACTAATACAGCTGCACACCCCTCTATCACACAGCTGCCAATTCCTAGCAAATTCTGCAATATAGTGACAGTAATGGAAAGCAAAATGATCTCTAAATAATGGTTTAAGATGGTTACTTGATAAAGGGCACCGCAATAATTATGATCAATGGAGCATGGATTCAATATATATTGCCCATTTAGATGCACCAGATTAGCTTAACAGCTTTCTTTAATGTTCTGAGTATTTTGTGTGTGTGTGTGTGTGTGTGTGTGTGCTTGTGCATGTGTATATGAGAGGGACTGCACTGCACATCCTGGTCTGTTCCTCATTACTTAAAATTTATCAGTGCAGATGAGCACCTTGCTGCATGGGAAAGTAAATTGTGGAAGTCAAACTACCAGTTGCAAAGACAAAATATA
>NW_026623751.1:0-67676 GCF_030028575.1 Malurus melanocephalus | reverse complement strand
GAATTTTATCTTTAAAAAAATAACATGCACACAAAGAAAGGGATTGAAAAAAATGTGCAGCTGGACTGAATTGCTTCTTGGTTCTTGGTTCCTCCAGACACCCTGAAACACAATGAAGGTTTGAGGRGAAACAGAGCCAGTGATGGGTTCTGGCTCACAGGGAGGGCCTAGGGGGGTCCTGCAGATTCCAAAGTCTCTAAGAACATTATTTCTTCACAAAATAGAAGTTTCTGAATAAAATCCACTGCTGATTTTCAAAGCCCAGAAGGAGGAATTAAATTATCAC
This sequence comes from Malurus melanocephalus, assembly GCF_030028575.1. Taxonomy (NCBI): domain Eukaryota; kingdom Metazoa; phylum Chordata; class Aves; order Passeriformes; family Maluridae; genus Malurus; species Malurus melanocephalus. Next base: position 67,390 of record NW_026623751.1, on the reverse strand, counting down.
CTCTAGGACAGTTTCAGAGCCTGAATATTTTGCTCCCTGAATTTCCATGGATGGGCATCCATTGGCTCCAACATTCCATGGAGCTGAGAGCAGAGCTGAATCATGAGGCAGAACATTCTTTGGCTGAATATAATTTATTGTAGAATCCTTTCTGCTCCTCGTTGGCCATGGCAGTGAAGTATGAATGGCTCTTATGTTTTAGAAAGGTGCAGAACAATTTATCCATAATTTTGCTTGAGAAACTGAGGCACAAGAGAGATTAATTTTTCCCAGAAACACACAGGCACAGTTTTTGCTGGAAACAGATGGCTGAGATTCCACTTTCAGTTCCATGCTAATCACTGGCATATGCTGTCTCTGATTATGCAATGAAATAACTATCAGATGAGGCTGGGTTCCACACTGAAAAAGGACATAATTTTTGTGTCATAGTTCTGACAAATTTAGGACTGTATTTTGACAGAGCACAGAAATGCAATGGCAGATGCCACAAACTCTATTAGACCTCAGCAACTAAAGAAGTAAAGCTATTTTTGAGTTGTAGAGTGAAGGCAAAACCTAACTCTCCTAAATGTATACATGAAATAAAATCCAAACAAAAAAAAATTATCAATTCAAGGATCATGACAGAGGACAACATAATGATTTCATTTCTAAGGACAGGGTTTGGATGGACCCTGATGCTGTATTTGAGGAATCTAGTTAGGCAGGAGCTTCTYATGGCATTCATTCCAGAATAATGGGCAAAGAAAATGAACATTAAATGCAATGCTTTAACTGCAGCACCACACGCTGGCTCCRTTTTGTGAAAAACCATGGCAATTGGTGAAATGATAGTAATGTGTGATATACAAATATTTTGGGTGAAATATATAATCAGTTAATTGGTTTATTAAATTATAAAACTTTTGTTTGCCTGAAAGAGCAATAAAACTAACTGACTAAATGAATATTCGCCCCTTTGAAGACTTCTTACATTAATTATRTTTATGCATCACTTGCAGCAGTAATGTTAGACAAAGGAAGCTTTATCTTTATATGCCATAGCTACATTGTATTGTGGTACAAATGATGGCACCGACTTTGTGTCTACATAATTACTGAAATCTTATCCCTTTTGTGTTTGCACATCATTTTCAGTTTTTTGGAATAGTTAAACTCCATTTTACTTTTTAATAACATTTTAGAAATCATTCTGATTCAGGTAAACAGAATTTGATTGCTTTGATGGATTGAAAATGGTTAGCTCAGCCAGAGCTTATTTGATTTGTTTCTTCAGGGATTACAAAGAATAGGATTTTATCTATGAACTGACAAAAGAGGCAATCTCTGCATTTTTGCCTATGAAATAGCAGATCCACTAAGCCATTGCTCCTTCACATAGTGAATGTATTAGTCACGGGGTTGCTTTTTATTCATTTTCAAAGTTTTTATTCCACATTGTATGGGGTGTCAAGCTCCTTTGTTCTTAAAAAAAATTAATCTGGAAAAATAATACTGTCAAATGGAGTTTGGGGAGATTCAGTAGCCCATTAGATTCAAAGCAGATTTAAAAAACAAACAAACTCTTTGTCACCAGGAACTGACATCTTAGACAAATGCTCTTCAACTAATGCCATGGATTTAAAAGCCTGAAGTACCTGAATGCTGATTACCTGGCAAAGTTCAGCCTGGGAGTTCTCCTGTGGGTTTCCCAGGAGCTCAGTCCCTGACCCAGTCAGATTATGTGGTTTTCCTGGTACTGCTCTTCATTTTATCCTGTGTGACATGACATTTGCAAAGCAGACAGCAGCAAGAAAATGTCAATATACGTTATAGAGATGATACAAGACACCCTGAATAATGTGTTTGGAATTGTTCTTTCACTGGCTGGTGCATTCATTGAGTCTCTTCAGAGGTGCTGCTGRTGGCTGGGGCCCTGTGCTGAGTTTGCTTCATGGTGAAGAGATTGTAGCCTGATATGCATAAAAACACTAAACAATTTTTCAGGGAATTTGTAATTTGCAGGCACAATGTTTGTCTCACACTGGGAAAAAATGGATCTGCAGCCAGGTACTGGAGGATTCAAGCTAAACACATTTCTATCCAATAATCTTTGTTTTTCAGTCTTTTCCCCTTTATTTCTATTTGGGCTAGCAAAGAGAGAGATGTTTCATTATTCATTGTGGAAAATGKTTAAATACATTTAAATACAATACAAATTCAATTTTCAATAAGAATTACCCACTTGCTTAAACAGAAGTTTTTGCAGCCTTCTCTCCTGACTGTTTCCAGATTTCATCCTCATGCTCTGACTATTGGAACACAGCAGGATTTTCTGTGTGCACTTTAAGGCTCTGTTAAGTTCTGCATCCTACAAAGTCTACTCTCAAAAAAGTCCCTTAACAGCAATAACTTAATGTTCTTTCTCAAAATTCCCATTTATGGCCAGACATGATGGGAACTGCACAGCATGTAACTTCTGTATCATCCCCGTTAAGAATGAGGTTTTAGGCTTTCTCTGTAAAATTCACCAGGCAGTTTCCAAGTGCCCCAGATTAGAAGAGCAGCTGGTGCAAATCAGGTTTGATCCATTTTCTCCTTTGATCCACACTATCTGAAGATTTGGCCCAGCATGGGGCTGTTTCTCTTCCCTTTAATACACAAATATTGGAGACTGACTGATTCTGGTTTCTCAGGTCCTGCAAGAAAATTTTGGGGAATGTGCACACAGCTGCTCTAGGAAAAGCTTTAACCACAGCTCTAACCTGGACAACTCCTCTCATCCAATAACCCCAGAGATGACACAGGATGGTGCATGGGTCAGGAATGGTTCCCAGCATACCCAAAGCTRTTACTCTGTTTTATTTCAGTTAAACATGAATGCTGTCTTTCCAAGGTTAAACATAAATAACTTTTAAAAAAAAATTGAGATGAATACTCATTCTTATGCTTWTAGAAGGGAGAATTGTTTTATCTATACCTCATTTTTATAATTAGGTGCCCCCTTTTGCTGATTTATGACATATTTTAGCTTTAACTTGTCCGTGTTTCTGACAGCAAAAAAGATAATCCATGCTGCCAYGTGAGCTTCAAAGAAATGCTGATTATCTGCTGGGGCTGATCCCAAGACCTGGCAGCAGCAAACTGGAGGAGGAAAACAATGTGCTGAGTATTATTGAAAACCTCCTCAGGTCACTGGGGTTGCACTCAGAGCCTCTCTGACACTGAACTTCTCCCAAAACTGTTGGTGAGRCTTTGTCTTGCCCACTCCTACCAGGATTTGGGGAGGCAGTGCCTCTGTCTGAACCCTGTGCTGTGCAGCAGCACCTCTCCCACTCTCCCAATTCTCCCCAGGGCTCATTCACAGGCAGTGAAAGGTTCACCACGAAAGAGTTAAATCCAGCCACCCTCTCAAGGCAACAGGCACTCTGTGCTGCTTTACAAGGCCAGGTGAGCTCATTCATGAACATCAGACAGTTCATTGCCAGCGCTCTGAACTCCTCTGCTTTAACCTGAGATTTGAGTTGCAAACATCTTGGGCTTAATCCTGTATTTAATTAAGTGAAGGTCAGGAGGAGGGTCAACTAGACTACTGAACTTAATCCAAGACCCACAGGTTATACAATAGCTGCTTTGGGGAGGTATAATTGTAGATAGGAATTGAGACAAGAAAAGACAATATAATTGAACAAGTTATATGATAAAGGAGGAGGGGAAAACTGGGATTAATTTTTTTTAGGCTGTGTAACACTGGATGTATTTTTAAGAATAGCCACTAGATAGCAGAACAGGAATGATGCTCTGAGAGTTTCCTGGGCCAAATGCAAGACAAACTGACTTGGTCCCAGCAAATACTGTGTGTGTGACTGTGTTCAGCTGGGACCACTGTTTCACAGGAGAGAGAGATTTTTAAGATGATATTCCATTATGCTGCTTCTTGCTTCGGTGATCCTCGMGTGTTTTAGTTCCAGCATGCTGAAAAGGGAGCTGATTTCCTGAACAAGTGATCAGCCCTGACTTTTGCTCTAGGGAAGACTTTCTTAAAGACTGAGCTGATCATTTGCTGAGGTCAGGGAGCTCCAGCCTGCTGAAGTCAGGCCAAAAATGGCTATTTTGTATTCAAACTTTGMCAGAAATTATCTTTAAATAATTGGGTTAGGAGCATTGAAGTGGGTTCTCACCTGGCTGCATCTCTGATGAAACAATAAAAAGCTGCAGTAGAATTTCATTGGTACAGACACCTCACAGTCTTGCTAGGAAAATTTCATTCATGACCTTGCTGAGTTTGAAGCTGTGCAGCCACTCTCCTGCAAGACCTGAATTACAAAAGCCTCTTCAATAGATCAAAACATTTTTGAGCAYYRAYTGATKGACTCATCCAGCCCCCAAAACAAGKCTCCAGATCTTCAGGAGRGGGCTGGAGCACTTCTGTAAGTCAGAGGAATTAAAAAAAGCACCCAGAGCTTTTCCAGTGCTCCACATTTTGCGCTGTACTGTAGCAGCCTCCTGTGATGACTCAAATCCTCATCTCCAATTCCTATGCTGCCAGACCTGCTTGGGAAAGTCTAGAACTTAATTATGTAAAAACATTCCAAGACACCAATAGTAATTGATCCTCATTACAGATTCAATTTGTCTGCAATTGTTTTAACTAAATAACAGAGCTGTTTTTCAGTTACAGCAGAGGAGGGAAAGGGGTGTGGAGAYTTAAACAAGGCTTCACTTTCTAACTCACTGCCTCAAGGGGAAAACAAGATTTTTCCAGAAAAAAAAAATTAAAGTAATTAGCTCCTGAGCTGAGATATTTTCAGCCTGCTGTGAATTTTTATGACAGTGCTGTTAGACTGCTGAAAATATGATTTCCTAGTTTATCTTCCAGAATTTCAACTATGATGTGMAAGTAATATTGGAGGAGTACTAATTATATATCCATAGCCAGATATACACATGCATATATATCCTCAGATATTTTAACTTGTCTCTTGTGAGAACTGAACCTTTTTTGCTCAGTGAAAGAATGAGCTGCACTGCTCTGCCCAGTTCCATAATATTTTATCTGTCTAAAATGAAACTTTAAAAAAAAAATCTTGCTTTAAATGTGCTGTTCAGTGAATAAGGGACTTGGTGGATCTCAGAGAATCAGCTTTCAATGCCTTCCCATTGTCTGACTCTAGACTAGCAATATTTGCTGTCTCAACCTCAACCTGGTTTGCAAATTGGGGATAATGATGCTGAACTCATTTGCAAAATGCTTGAAAGTRGAGCCGGAATAAGACCAAATGCTCTTAGTTGATATGAATCATGTAATTCTATCTAACAAGAAAAAAAATGTTGCACTGGACCCTCTCAGGGTTTTTATTTTTAAAAACTGTTTTATTTTGCAGTCTGTTATGTCTGAGCTGCAGACACTTTGTCGTATTTGTCCCAATACGACACCGTTCTGAGATCTGCCAAAAGCTCACCTCGGTCTCTACAGAGCTCCCTGACAATGCTCAGACATCCTCAGTGCTCAGCCCTGTCCCYTTCCATCCTGAATCCCAAAGGAATGGCTCTGCACACACCGTGGGGATGAGGTGGAGGTCAGGAGCTGTGTCACACACAGGGACACCTGGCTGGAGCAGGGCTGGTGGCCAGAGGRGCTGTGTGACCAAACWCCTCCCCACTTGGTAGGTATTTCAYATCAATTCACATTATTYTCAAAGGCTGAAAGCTTTAAAGCTTTTAACAATACTTTTTAAAATAAGCCAAATAAATAAACAAGTGGAGCAGGCATTTCAGAGCCTCTCTCCTTAGGGAACAGCTTCCCCCCTGTCCATACTCACCCATTCACAGGAAGCATCAGCCTGCAGGTGACACCAAAATCTCCAGCCTAAAAGAGAGAACAGTAAGGAGGAAATAATACTGTCCTGCCTGTGTAATTAGAGAAGCTGATGCGTGAATCATTGTTATAACGAGTTTAATTATAAACATGATTAAATAGGCAATTAATGCGTATTCTGCCCCGGATAAACAAAATTAAATTCCTGCAATATTAACATCTTCCAAAAGGTTTGTTATTAGATTGCTGCAAGTCCTGTGTTACAGGAACATTTTCACGGCCTTTATTTGTCGTGAACCAACACCATTTTTCATTTCCACTTAACCAGATGTAAAGGACAACATTGGCCACTCCTCTAAACTGCCAGGGTCTCTGGAAAAACAGCATCCCATGCATTTAAAAAAAAGTATCACATTATAAGCCACAGGCAGGGAAGTTTTTCCAAGCTTACCTGGTGTATCTTACCACGTGTATCTATGTGGAAAGACACCTTCAATATATAGGGAGTCCTTTATCTGAGTAACTTCAGAAAATGGTATAAATATATAAACAGCCTTTTCTGTTTAGTGATTACTGGTTTGAGACTGTTGAGGAAAAAGAGAACATGTTGAATGTCCATCTATCTGTGAAAATCAGGGTCTGGGAGAAGCCTCCAGTTAGCAAAAATCTGAACTTGTTTTAGGATAGCTTTTAGTTCTGGTCTTCAGATAAAAAAAGTAACAAGAAACTGTTTGAAACTGSTTGCCAACTCCRAAAGGATTTAAGCCTTTTTYTYYTTTTTTTTTTTTTTTTTTTTTTTTSYWCAGCRCAGTCCCTGTCCATTTTTACTTTGGTTTTCCTTGAGGATATAATTTATGTTTTCCCAAGTCTCTAAAAAATTTTAAATTCCATAAATTATCTCATGCTTCCTAGACAACTGAGGTGGTATTTGTGATTTAAAGTTCACAAATCAATGTGTCAAGGAGCTACACATATTGTTTATTTGTCCTATTTGAAGCCACATCCTCCTTAAGTGCAAAACTTTGGGGATAGTTGCTAAAAAAGAGGAAGCTGCTGCAGTAACATTTAGCTGTAATATCACATCCAGTGTTATTATTCCTGACTGTTGAGATAACCAAGATTCTTTCTCTGCATCTCTCATAATTGCCCTGTGAATCCAGAAAGGATCCAAAATAAATTGATATTCTGGCCATATGCATAAATCTGTCTCAGCAGAAATTGATTCAGCAAATTTTCTGCAGCAGGGAAGCCAACCTCACCACCCCTGCACATTGTTCATTGTGTGCTCAGCTTTTGGAAAATAAGCAGCATTCATATAAGGCTGTTATGCTGTGCAGTTAACATCTTCTGCAGTGATGGAATAAGCAAGCAGCTGGGTTAGAGAGTCCAGGGAAAATCTCAATTTGGATAAGAAATTGCCACAAGTAATTTTAGCTCTACACTACCGCAGTCCCTTACTCTTTCATGAACGAGGCAATCTTGGTCTAATATAGCATGGCATTCACTCCTCACCTGATACATAATGGTGCTCATACCACAASAAAATTTGTGTCTCTATTTACAGCTGTTAGTGATGCTGCAGCTTGTAAATCCTCAGGTGGATGACACAGGCAAATCCCAGCTTTTTCCCCAATAAAAGTGAGAGCCAGATACCACTTTGCTGATCAATTGACTTTGTTGGGTTGACTGGAGTGCTCAGTCCAGCAGGGTTTGGTGCTGGGCACTTGAAAGGAAGGTGGGCAATGCCCTGATGGATGCAATATTTTGGAGTTTGGATGAGCAGAGTGCCCTGGCTTTAGGCACAGGGGATTTTCCTGCTTGTGCCCCTCACAGCCCCACAGTGACTCCAGAAAGATTTGTATTAGCCCTGGCYCTAATGCTGATCTGCTGCACAGGAATGAGTTCAGCATCAAACTGTGGTGAAAGGTGCCCTTGCTATCTGTGCTGGGGTTCAGACAAATTTACTGATTGAACAGCCCTGCMTTAGGCCAGTGAGCAGATTTATACTGCAAAGGCTGCACCATCAGGCACATATTACTTTGTGAAAGAAGTAGGTGACATAGTGAGCTATTCCTCCCAGATGCAGCACACAGACAGCACAGCCCTGGCTCAGGAGAACGCTGCCTCCTCCACACACCCCTTGTGCTTAGCRAGCCTTTATCACATTGTCAAAATCAGCACCAGCTTCAGCTTTCTGATATCAATATAACATTAACTTGTCTCGGGTYGACATTACCTATTAAAGAGCAGGGAAGAATTTCAGAATTCCCCTAGACATAAGCACACTGAAAAGCCAACTGAATCCCCAAATATGTTTTTYCTCAAAACCGACAGGTGTACTTTTCTTTCTCTTGTTTCTAATTGAACTTCTTGGCATTCTAGTCAATGCTCTGTAGTGCATTTTGGAAAACAATAAATCCTGGTAACATGAGAGCTTGCTGCAGTATTTCACTGTTAAATCTTTGCTGAGATTTGGGAAGAGCGTACAGGGGTTTGTGTGCTGAATTATGGGGTGTGCAGATGAAGGACTTTCCTCCCTTCACTTTTTCCATCACAGAATCAGCACACAGGGAAAYCTCTGATGAGTCAGATTCCTACTGTGTCTGCATTTGAATGTGGATTTCAAGTACACTTAAATCTGTCTTTGAAAGTAAGTTATTGTTTCTGAGTAGAGAACCCCGATGTTTTATTTTACAGGGCAAATTGATGTTTGATTTTGTTCAAAATTTAATTTTGACTACAGCCTGTTTTCTCCTTAAAGGAAATTTTTGGTTAATTCACAAAGAACTCCTGAAGTTTTTCTTGTTTTAAAGCTCTGTCTATAATTTTAAAATATTTTCCTAATCTCATAAACAATTTTTGAAAAGGAAAAATATTCTTTGAGGCATTTTTTCAATGGAAAAATCCACTCAATTTTCCCTGGGAATGTTTGGAGAAAGAGATAGTTTTGGAAACGTCATTAAAACATTTGTGTTTAACATTTCCTGATTATTGTGAATCCAAATACTTTTCTGTTTAATTGTTATATCTTTGATACTGGGACTTCCTGAAAAGAAATCAGAATATTTCTGAGACAGTCACTAATTTGGCATTCATGAACTTCCTGAAATTGTCTGAAATGGCAGGTTACTGAGAAACATTTTAAAAAAAACAAACCCAAAATCAAACTCCTGAAATTTCAAAATCTTGTATATATTCCTAAAGACCTGTTGAGGCATTTAAATATGGTACTGGGTTAAACATCATTGAGGYCTTAATCTCACAAAGGCATAATAAAGACTCCAATATTTCTGCACTAACAATGATTAAAAACTGTGAAATTGTATTTAATAATTTATAGTCTATATTTTAACTGAAATATCATGAACAATAATTCTTTTTTGACTATTTTTTTCCAATTTAACATCACTATTCCTCAAGAACCAGAGAAGCATAACTCTAATAATTTTCCTATTTCTGAGAAAATCGTTATGCTGCTTTAACAGACTGTCCTAAATGAGCTCAGCTCTCTGTCACAGACTTCAAACGCTGCCCAAACTTTTTACCCCAAGCTGACCTGGAAGATCAACTTTTTATTCCTCTAAAAGGTTTTATATGTCAAGAGCAGCATTCATAGTACCATGCTGGGTTTGTTTYACCAAAGCATTTTTGGCCATTTACAGGGTCCCTCAAGTTCAGTCATTAATCCTGGAGCTTGATCATAACATGGCTATTAAAATAGAAGATTACTGGGAAAATAGCATTCATTCTTTCCAAATCTGTACCCTGTAGTTTCACATATTCCCCTACATTTGATGTAAAAATTAGGACATATATATTTAAAGCTTAATTTTTGCCTTTATTCTTGAAAGTTAWGGAAAAAGTAGACAGCCCAGAAGACAAGTTGCCAGGTGTAATATAAAGAAGGATACTACAGAAACTGAGAACTGGTTATGGCAGATACCCTGTCAAAGGAATGATTTATAATCTGGAAATACAAGCAGTAAGAGAGGCCCACCAGCCAGACCTGTATCATCTGAAGCAATCAAACCCTGCAAATATAAAGCAATTTAGYATTACCATTTCCAAGTGCTCCCCACAATAAGGACTCTTGTATGCCAAAGTTTAATATTCAGAGCAGAAACCACAAAGTGCAGCAGCCGCTTCTGGTCAGGACAGCTCATAAGAGTTCCCAGGAATGGCCCAGTTGTAATGGAATTGCACAGAGCAGCTGGGGATTTACTTGTATGTCAGCTTCTACATCTGAGAGCCAGAGAACCATGGTGGGTCAGACATCCATTTGCTTTATATATTGATATAATTTCATCAGAATTTATGATGTGGGAATTATTGCACTGGCAAGAAATGTAATCTAACCTTCATCTTGCACAATGTAGTGCCGATATTATGTTTTTGAAAGAAATATAMTGACTTGTTGAATCAGATTACTCCAAGTACATTCCTAATGGATTTCAATATTCCCTTGGATAAACCAATGCTATTTGCTCTGTATTTATTACATTTTAAAAAAATATACAGAAGATAAAACCTCTTCTAACACCATATATTCTTTCATTTTGCAAACTACAAACATACATTTTTTCATTAATTTTAATGGCTAAACTTCTCCCTRGGTAACAGTCACGGCATTTACTCAACTACCTATATTTCAACTACACACTTTAAATGTATGAAGAATTTCAATTCTGAGTATTGACAACTGCATGTTTTTCTCCTTCCTCCCCYGGATTAGGCAGCTTGTCCTTGCATATCTGTGAGCATCACATGGTACAATAATTAGTGCTGGGATATTCCCAAATGCCAGGGCATGCCACTGCTAATAAGTGATATATTTGGGATAGCCTTTATTGTGAGACTTCTAATGTAACATAACTCCAGGGGATTTTATCAAGAGATAAAAGTTGGATCAGTCCTGAGGCTGCTTTATATCATGAGTCAAGAATGGGGGAAATAATAATAGCAACAAAGATTTATAGAAGAGAGAGTGGGATCTTGAGAGCAAAAAGCTCTGAAAAGACCTTAAAAACCCCTATGAACTCCAGTCCCTGACCCATAGTTAGATTATTCCCAAGAAGAGTAATTATTTTCAAACCCATCCATATCATGAACCATGCCCACTGCTAAGTTATCTTCTCCAAGGTCTCATTTGCCAATAAAAAAACCTGGCAACTTCCCCCAAAGAGATTCATCTTTTCTGGTGGAACATGCAGCTTGGTGAACATCATCATATGCTGAGAGCCCTGAAACAGCTCCTGGGCAGGAAACACTCTGAKCAAGCCAGGCCAGCTGGAGATGGATGAGCACAGAGCACACCATGACTGTCAGCTCACCTCAGCACCTCCCTCAGCCCTGGCAAATCCCCAAAAGGCAGGAATGCTACCGGGMTGAAAAACTGGAAACAAAGCTTCAAAGAAGCAAAGCAAGAAAACCATCAAGGTGATGCAGCTTTATCCTGCTCAGCTGCTAGTCCATAATGCCTGTGAGGACAGTGTGGGACAGTGAATAAACTCTGAGGGTGAAGGGCAGCTCTCCCAGACAGGATACCAGCTCATGGGGGTGTCCTGCTCACCCACCCTCTTCACCTCCCTCACAGGACATCTCTTACACTCCATCTCAATCAACAGCTACTGACTGGAAATAGYTCTTGTCCCATCCCATTTAGAGATCTCCTCAGTCTCCTGACTATTTACCACACAGATTGTTTCATATTCCTKCTTCATTTCATTGTCCTTTCCTCCTGCTGTGGTGATCAGACAAGACAGAATAGGTTTGTATATCAATAGAAATGCRAACTGCTGTGCATAGTGGGTAAATATTGATATTAGGAACGGGGAGACCGAATTAATACTTCCACACATTGTTAGTTAAAGGGTGCTCYGTCATGTCCAGGCAGTTTTATAAACAAATATATAAAGAAGAAACAAGACATTCAAAGATCTTATTCCTCAGTGTTATTTATGCTTGAGCACAATTAGAATCAGGAGAGGTAGACAATCTACCAACATCTGCTGGTGCGCAGTGCTGGAAAGTGCATTTTAGTTGGAAATCTCCTTTGTGAAGAGCTTCACATTTTCACAGTCTGGTCAAGCCAAAGTTGGTTTAGCATTGACACTGGGTTATATTTTAAGTGGCAGATGATATGAGAGAATGTAATGAGGGAGCGTTCATTAGAGCATTTGTAAAAAATTCACCTTCTGAACTCAAAAGCCTGCAGCCCCTCTTGTTATGGTTCAGTTCCACTGCATTCRCTGCTGATTTGGTGTTTCAGGATCCCCACCCTGAGGAGCTCAATGAGCTGTGATGCTCCTCAGAGTGCAGATCTGAAACAGAGTCAGATCACAGAGATGACTGCCTTGCTTGGAGAGTTTCTTGGGGAAAAACAACCAACCAACCTCCCCCCAAAAGAGCACCCAGGGGTTTGTGAGCACCCCAGGCTGAGAGTTCCTGTTGAACAGACACGCAATGCTCATGGATGAAATGCACACATCCAGATAGCTCTCTACTGTTATTGAGTGGCAAAGCCATTATTAGTCAGAAGCTCTGGATGAGATGGGAGATGATTCCAAGAGCAGCATTCCCTGGGCATGGGTGGCAGTGCTTCAGAACACGTGGGTGGTGTGTCCTGAGGTGGTCACCACTGCTTCACTCACCTGTTCTTTATTGTCCTTCCATGGTCGTTGCAAAGGGGCATTATTTCATGATGCAGAAGCAATTGCAGCAGACCAAACTCTCCCAAGGTTTTTTTGGTAACCTCGTCCTTGCTTCAGCACATGTGGCCTCCTCCTCTTTGCACCTAAATCACMCACAGGTAGCAAATATCACCATCCAATATGATGGAGTCTTGTGTTGATAAGATTTTTTCCCTGGGAGGAAAAGCTCTGTGTTCTGAAGCTCACTTAAATAAATCATTACTAGTATTAAATACTGTGCTTGGAAAAAGGCTTCAGCCCAAAATTAGGGGGGGAAAAAATAATGGTGAAGTTTGAGCGTGCAGCCACGTGAGTACATCTGTCTGTGCTTTACAGAGGCAAGGTTGAGGTATTACCTARAAGCATTCATTTCAAAGCAGTGTAGTGAAGCCTGAAGGAGCACTATTTTAAAACAAATCAGTCAGCATTTTATTGGTGTCGGCCCAGCTTTGTACTAAACACTCAGATTAATGTTAAATCACAGCTCAGGAATTATTCATGAGATCTCATACAATGTAATTGCTGATTTTGGCATCAATAGTCTGTATCCCTTTATTTCCTAGATTAGCTTCCCTTCCTGAACTACTGTATGTCATGCCAGAGACAATGATTTYATATGACATATTTAGGAAAGAGGAACCCACCTATTTTACATAAAAGAACGTCTGAGAAATGTACCCTTATTGCTGAGATGCCAGTCTGTGCTGACACGTTCCTGTGAGAGGCAGAGCCTGCTGGGAGAGCAGGGAGCACAGTGCTAAATGTCTCCTTTCAAACTGTTGACTGAATGGTTAGTTTTATTCCAAACCTTTATAAAAACTAATGAAATTACCCTTCACCTATCTGTAAGGATTAGCATTAATGCTCAGAACAAACTGCATGACTACTAATCTCTTAATGTCCCTAAAGATATGTACAAAATGAAATTTATAAATAATAAATGAAACCCAACTTTTTCTAGAAATACTCAGTCATCCTGCTCTTTCCCTCTCTCTCTCTGAGAGTTGTGTGCTCATGAATAAGGTCAGGCTGATACAGGGAGCTGGAGAAAGGTGCCTTTGAGCATGGAAGTCAATGAGCTCCTTGCTTTGGGCCTCCACCATTTTTTTTCCTCTACAAACACTTCCTTTTCTTTTTACAGCAGGGTGTTTAGATCTAAATACCTTCAGCCTCTCCCCCTTTTCATTCCTTCATGCTCCGAATACCTGTATCACACGGGTGAGCAATGAGAGCAGGAGTCCCTGAAGACACAGAGCATTTCATGCTCAGGTTGCTACATCCTGTACCTTCCAGSAAAGGAACACCCCCACTCATGCAATTCCCTGCATCGAAATTTTCATCCAAATGGAAAACAAGACTTGAATTCTCAGTGTTGATGAGAAGAAATGGGTAAAATTTAATGAGAATTCATTGCATGTACTGCAAGAAAATGAGTTTCCCAAAGTGAGACACCCAGCTGCTGCTCTCTTAGCTGGAATGCAAAACCAGTGTTTTTCTAAATGATGATACTGGAGAGAACAATCATTCTGATTTTACAGAGCCTTCTGTCCACCCACTGCACTTCACCCCTGCTTACAGACACACTTGCATATTTGAGGATTTTCGTATCTACCTTTAAAGATTTGCAAATGATAGATTTGGAATTTAGTAATTACAGATTTCACAGGAAAGCTGTCTCTGACCTCCATTCCTGGGGTGTTTGTTTTTGCAACAATACACCTGAGGTTTTTTTATCACACTTGTACATACTTTAGAGCATCCCAGGCACAGGAAATATATATTACCTGAGACTCATGCACTTACTTTTTAATCTCTGAGCCCTCAGAGCAAATTTTGGAACTCTAAACGAGGCATTTAGGCTTCACAAGCAAAGCAGAAGCAGAATGATGTGYCTTGTGGAGGGAATACATGAAAACAGTAAGCTCCAGAGTTGACAAAAGAGACATGAATTTATCCTAAATCATTCCCTATTCCAAGGGGGAAGGACACTTTGCTTTGACTGTCAAATAAAGTGATCCCATCATTGCCTGAGTTTGGAGAGGCTGATCTAAGCAGGTAAATTAGGGTGTCATCATCATCCTGCTCCCTCTAAAATCAACAGCCCCCACTACATTTGTACAGACCTGCCTCGATGTTTACATCTACTGGATCAATTCTCTGGGAGGACAAACCTGGAGAAACACCAAACCTATGGATCCCAGTTGAGCCCAGACATTTGGCAAAAATCAGTATTCTGTGCCTGTAGTGAAGCAGAATTTTTTGAACACTGAGATCACACTGAGACCCACAAGAGTTGGATTTGCTTGAAAGTTAGGCAACAATGCTATGATGATGATGATGATGATGATGATGATGATGATGATGATGATACAAGATTGTTTCACTCATCAAGATTGGGTTCCTTTGATTCTGTCAACCATGGCATGAGAAAACCAGGGTGCTGGTTCAGACCTAGGTTTCTAATCCAGCCTCTCCCAAAATCTCATTTGTTTCCAGCTGTGTTTGCACACTTAAGGCCTCAGAAGCCTAAACCCCTCTTGAGAAGGTTTATAGGAACTGTTGTAAGAAAACCATACTTATCCATGATAGAAAAACATACTTTATGACAGCATTGTCTGCTCATATGTATCAAAAAGTCATGAAATGTTATGATAGCATTGTCTGCTCATATGTATCAAAAAGTCACGAAATGTTTTTTTAAAAATACTTCCCAAGTGATCATTAGTGCTTGCAAGGCAAATAGTGATTTTGTTAAAATAAAGCAGATCTATTTATGAAAGTTGTAAGACTCCTTTAGGCATTGAGTGGAACTTTAAAGAGTCAGAGCCCAGAAAAGCAACAGCACCTATTTTTATGCTCATAATTTCGCAGTGGCCAAATGTAGAGTCTTCTAACTTTATAAAAATTGYATAAATTAATAATACAAAATAAAAATAGTATGATCCAACTTACCTCAAGGCTGAGATACCATGTGCCTAATTTCAGCCCAATTTTCATGGCTGTGTTATCTGGGCCTGCATATTTATAATGGAATTATTGACAACCCTTTTTTCATAAGGAGTTCCTCCTGCTTTAAGATCAACATGAGCATAGCTGGACAAATTTAGTATGCAGGAAAACAAAAATAAATGAAGATTTTGATACGCAGAATAATACAGAAATGACAACATATTTCTGACTGTACAAAACCATGCATTCATCTGCAAATGATTACACTTCTATCTGTGGCAGAATGGCAGTGTGGGGCATATGAATCTCACCTTCAAAAGATATTCTTTCGTTCTACAAAAAAAACGCCGGCAAGCACAGGAAACTTCAATCAATGTCTTATATTCGAAAACTATGACACTGTCAAACTGGTGTCATTAAAGCTAACTAACCATATTAAACGAATATTAAAATATAGGTTTCTTTGCATAACATAATGAGTAAAACTGCTTTTAAGTTTTTCCCTGTGCTTTGAGGTGTAGGTGGCATTTTCATTCCAAAACTTTGAAGTCAGAACAAAATGTACAGGTAGAGGGTACTAGATCAAATAATAATCAACTTCAAAAAGCATTTTGGCTGTTAGATGTCCCAAGGCTAATTTCCTCTAGACATTTTAAATGTAAATGTCTAAACTCATTTAAAAATTGTAAATTGGTCTAGGTTCAATCAAAAACCATCCTGACACAGAACAGGGAGACTGGGCTAATTGTCATTTGTTTGTCAAATGAATTCCATTTGGAAAGCAATGAAACCTCCAAGCTAATTCTTTTAAGGTGAGCTGGTAGTTGTATTATCAGTTAAATGCAGTAAAATGGATAATCACATGATGATAATGAAAACTGAACCTATGTTAGCACTCAGGCTTAGTCTGCCACAGGGCATATAGTGATGGAACTTAAGTACTGTAATGTTCCACTGGGCACAATGGCACCAAGTCTGCTCTTTAGCCTTACAGACACTTTCTTTGCATTTTAAAAAACTTTATCAAAGCACCGTGGCAATGTAGAAAATGTCAAAGTGAAATGCACTGTAGGCAAATTGAGATTTCATTAAGTTTAAATTTATTGCTTTTGACTGATGTATTACCATGCTTGTTAAGAACCAGTAATTTGGAATATCTGCCTGCCTGGTAAAATAGCTTTGTCTCCTTGYGTAATACTTTATATGGACTTTGAAAGACCACAGTAATTCAAAAAGAGTGTGAGTTATTTTATTTTTCTAAAGAACAATTTCAAATATTTTAAGGTCCCTGACCTAGTGGATCAATAGACTTATGTGTGTGTCCCAAGTGTGTTGTTGGTGCACTTGGTAGAAAATTACAGTACTGTTATTTTTTTGCCTTGGTATAACACGGAAAACAGAACCTTGGGAAGCACTTAACAATTCTACYTGTTCTGTCACTCTCTGATATATTGGAATTAAATGAAAATATCCGTGAGAGATAAGGAATTGAARAAAACTGGTGGGASACTRTGTGCAGATGCATAATTTTTTTWATATAAATATATATACACACACATAAGTTGTATGTCTACATGAGTTTGTGCATAGATTTATTAACAGACAAAGCAGAGMCACACCTGTATCTGTATCAGGGAACAGACAGGTACTCTGGTGTTGCACAGTATAGATGTTATTTACTTGGCTTCAGCTGTGGCAAAAGCTACATTTGAAATGTTGACATAAAATCTCTTAATGTACTCCGGTGTTTTTTTCACCTTCAGAAAAGGACTGAATCAATAGTGTAGGACTAGCAGAATTTCTGACTGATGAGGAAGGTTAGGCCTTCAGGAACAGATTACTGCCCTTGGAGAGAGACCTGGATTGAATTTAGTATATTCTAGATGTATTTATTTACACGAGGTGCCAGGGTTTTATGGCAGAAGTGACAAAGTTTGTGAAACCCGGGAATGCATTATCATGTTATCTGGTATCTTAGATGGACAGTGAATATGAACAGACTGCAGACACACCTGTCCCAGTATCYAGTTCACCAAGTAATGAAATGGAAACAATAAAAGTCTTTGAACAAACAACAGACATTTGAGTCTTTGGGTTTAAACAAGAGGRTTGTAGAATTCAAATGGGTTTCCTCCAGTGCTGCCAAGGCAGCCATATCTGTATTGGTGCCAGCACTGAGAGACACACAACAAAGCTCGACTTGTGTCTGCCCATGTGCTTTTATCCCAGACTATGGATATATGTACTTCTTGGGMTGGGGGCTGAAGGAAAGAAAAGAGTTTTAAATTATACTTATTTTATCTACACTTTCAATGAAACTTCCAGTTGAAACCTGAGGAGAAAGTGACATGTGGGTTTCTATGAATTTAAACTGCATTTTGTTTTTACCACTTAAACATTTCATTTTGAGGATTAGGGCAGGTTGTGTGAATTAATTGAATTAAGACACAATTGTTTGCCCCTGGAAAAACTGATTTCTCTCCTCATAGGGATACAAGCTGCATCCCTCCACCCCAATACTCAGATTCTCTCAAACACTCCCTGCCTGTGACTGCAGATTTACCAAGGCAGGACACGGCTGCATCTGCAGAACCTTGACCCAAATCCACCTGAGTGGGGCACTCACCCCTCTTTCCACATCAACCCCCAAAAGCTTCCTTTTTGTACTCTCCCAGGGGACAGCTCACCAAGGGAACCTTCTGTCACCAGTTCAGACTGATCAAGGGACTTGCAGAASCAGGAGAGATCCATGCAAAGGAAGCCCACCAAAGGTGGATGCAAATYTCAAACCCTACTTCAAAATAAAGCTTTCCAGTTTTGTTTGTTCCCATTGTACAAAAGCTACACCAGCTCCCAATAGGAAGGGTGCAAATCAGGAGCCAAGGTAAAGCTTTTTATTTGATAAAGTATCTGTTTTTTTGCTTTAAGACACACACGTGCAGCTCTCTTTGAAGTCCAGAGCTGTGCAAGTCTACACTGGAGGGCAGAATTTGGCCCAATGTGATAACACAGGACCTGCAATCTGAAAAAGGAGTGTGTTTATTACATTTTAAAGATTTTGTGGGTTAACTCAAATTAGCAAGGAAGAACTAATGCCTTTGAATAATTCTCTCTCTCAACACACACTTCAGAATACTGAAAGAATTACAACWAAACTCCACCTTTCTTCTAAGGCACTGGACAAAATTTGCATTTTGGAGTAAGCCACTAGCTGGAGCTAAAGACCTGTAGAGCAAATTCAAAGGCAAAAAAAAGGAAAGAAGGGGGGAAATCCAAAACCTAAGGAGAAATCCAGACTTTTTAAGGCAGGCCTGGAACAAGATTTTGAGTGAATTGTAGATACTGGTTGTTGTCTGTTAGAAGGACAGAATGACCAGCCTTAAAAAAATAGAAAATAACCATATTCCTGAGTTGATGGCTAGCTGAGCTAAACTGTGCAAAGTCTGGTATTTAACAGAAGAATGAATCAAAACAATCATATTGAGCTTTTAAAAGCACCCAAAGGAGCAGTGAAGCAATGAAAGCTAAGAAAATCTGACTAAAGAAGTAATTATAGGCAGAAATTGTAGGTTAACTTCTTTGGAATTGAGAAAGAATTACCTAGAAATACAAAAAGCACCTAACAAACTCTCTGWCCCATTCACTTTTAATTATTGATATTGCAGAGGTTCTTTAATATGTAATTGTTTAAACATCATCCCAAAAGATGCTTTTATGGGAGCAGAAGAAAAGGTCTCCTTTTGTAGATAAAGATCAATTTATCTCYGGCAATCAGATACAATATATCAGGTGGGAACTGAGCACTCCCCGGTTTTGAAGGGTCAGAGTGGAACAGAGGAACACAAAGAATATTCTGCACATCCTCCTCGTTCAGTGGCACAAACACAGGGTTTGATCTTCCAAGTAAATTGTGCCACTGAGATGACTTCAGTGAAAATGTGAATTGCTCTGAGTCACTCAGCTGCAAGCAAAACATATTTCAATCTCTCAAAACTTTTCAAAACATCGCCAAATAAATGCCTAATGTGCCAAATGGGATTAAAAGGGCCAGCTCGCCCTGCAGGCCTCCATAGAGGAAAACCAGGAGTAAAATGCTGCTAGGGAGACAGTAAACATTTCCTAAGTTTCCATTTGTGCCTCCTGCCCCCTCAGCCGAGGCAGATACGGGGCTGGCAGGCCAGGTGTTACACCTGGGGTAAGGATGTATATGCATATTCAGCGTTCCCACAAGGGTTACACATGTCACGCTCATATCCTGCTGCCCTTGCCATGATTCAACAAAACACTGAAATATGAATGCAGATTTAAACACTTGCTGAAGAGCTCTCCTGGAGCTGCCTGATAACCGCTTGTTAGAGTCGAGCCGGGTGTTGAATATGGGGCTCAGTTTCTATACGGAGGCATTTGTTTTCCACAGCAAATTTAGGTTTCAGAGGGTCACAAATGCATCCTGGAAATGGCTRTGGTAATTTCACCATTGGGATGGTTGTCTGAATCAGAGTAAGTCCTGTTCTTTGAGCAACTGGTGTTCACTGGATTCCTGGAGCCAGCTTGCATGGTCAGCACCCACATCAGCAGCAAGGCAGCTCCCAGCACTCTGTAGGAAGCAGTGGAATATTCTCTCTGGCACTACTGAGGTGTTGTTTTGGAGCAGCCATTGTGACAGACTATAGCYATCCATCTGCTTGTTATATTGAATGTGACAGATTCTTTAATAATTTTAGTAGGCAATTTAGTATTTTTTTTAACATGTATACYCTCTTTATTCATAGTACTAACTGCATTAAACATGGATAGTTGCAATGCCTTGAACTGGACCTTTCGTTTCAGTCCTTAAATTTAAACAGAGCTGCTTTCATATGTGAACATGAGACTTTCTTCCCCGACTCGGGAGAGGAATTTTTTTTTAAAGCAATTTCCACTCAACTACTTTCCCAAACCAATAGCCTGCAGACATAGTAAACAGCTACATTTTCTCAACAATACCACAATTCTGACCATTTATTCTTTTCTTTGAATTGTACAAAAAACCTTTGAGTTAACACCACCTTCAGAACTCCTTTACAACACTATGCCAAGTGTATTGATATGCTGCTCCTTAGGATTCAGAGAAAATTCATGTTGTTTCAGTGCTCCAGGCAGCATCGCAAATAAAGCTTTTCTATTGATACACTTAATGATTCAGAAAAGTTTCCTTCTGGGTCACTTTGTGGTGTCTGTTATTAAGTTCTGAAAATCAAGACAAAGAAAGACATAAAAATCACAAGGAATTSTGTGTGTACTTGTGTACRTTCCATTMGAGTGTTTGAAAAATTCWGTTAGGAAAAAGTAYAGTGTTCCTGAAGTAGTGRCTGCCTTCATTYTRTTGCACACACACTTAAAAWWRWKYYSYRYMWSMSYSWRMAYASARRWAYMYYTTTWYAYRTGKWSAWAGKGRWWRRRMMAARGGGRAMMRKTTTWKAMTKWAARRRGRRRRRWTTWRRWTKRAWKKYMRGRARRAAWTYYYYWMYTWMMRGGKKGKKRRGSSGKKRMMMMRGKTKSCCMRRRRWWMYKGGGATGCCCCATCCCTGGAAGGGTCAAGGCCACGTTGGATGGGGCCCTGAGCAACYTGKTTTAGTGRGTGGCATCCCTGCCCATGGCAGAGGTGCTGGAACCAGAGGGTGTTWAAGRTCCCTTCCAACCCAAACCATTTATGGTTCCATGGATACAGGATGGAGCAGGACATAYGCAGCCTTACTCGAGGTCCAAACCTTCTCTAGTGATGAGATTTAAAGAGCTGAGCAGCAAGCTGAGAAATTTCCAGAGCAGACAAACTGAAAGCAAGGAGCCTTGGCTGCAAATCCAAAGGAAACACACAGTGACTCCATTTCCCTATGGCATCCTCCACAAATTCAGTGCGTGGGCCGCTGTGGTACACCTGATCCTATCTCTTGTGCATACGATTGCATGGCATTCCCTAGAAAGGAGAGGCACAGTACTTTTAAGCTGTCCTCTTGTGAATCCTGTCAAACTGACACCACGGTCCTGTGACTTTCTGGAGTAGGGACGGGACATGACAACAGAAAAAGAGAGCTGTGCTGCACGGCAAAGCAAGAAAGCAGGTCAGGAGCAAACGCACAAGCACGATGTTTGTTTTGGAGAGGAGGAACAGCAGAGGATTCAAAGGCATCAGGCACAGCATGTAAAGGAACACCGAGGGCTGGCTGGCCAGGGAGCGCCTCTCAGTCATTCCGTATCGTGTGTATCCGTAAGAAATCGCACCTATCGCACAAAGACATTGGAGTCATTTACACAGCCTCGGCAGCAGTGCGAAATGGCTCCTCGTGGAGTCAGACATTTGGGAACAGATAAAGCCCCTAAAGAATGCTTCTTTTCTCCCTAAGAGATTAATGTAGATGCGAACACATTAGCGCTGTTTAAGGGAGAGTATTCTCTTTGACAGATAACTGGGATTGGGAATATTAGATTACCAAATAATGGACCTTTTAAATTCTGTCATCATTACTTATCAGGTACATTAGTTTAAAACCTGCAATTTTGAACTTAGCATTATTGAGCTTTTGAAAGATTAAATTACTGAGCTTTTGTTTGTGAATGGCTCTGTGAAATTTCCTGAAAAGGATAGTCCTCGTCCTTCATTGTGTCGATGTGAATGCCAAATAACATACTTTATTGATATTTACAGACATACAAATGATAGGACTAATGCACCTTAATGTCTGTCTCCCCGAGTGAAAAGCCAGAGCACTGTTAGATAATATGGTGCACTGTATCTCTTTTGTAACCCCGTTTGGAAGAGTTAGTGTTKATCTCCCCCTCCCCTCCTTGAAAACCTCATTTGCACAAGGAGCTTCACATAGGCAGGTTTGCAGTACAGGCTCCCCTGTAAGGGTCACTTGCTTTTACCCATCAGGTAGGCCAAAAAATACATAAGTTACAGACTTATAGCTTGCGTGTATGGGTTGGCAAGAAAGCCATGTCCAATACATTAAAAAATGGGATATTTATAAGCACATCCACAATTGCATTACACAGGGAGGATAAAGCCCCATATTYATTCTCAGTCAAGGGTTTAGGAGCAAAACTCTTTGCTGTCCTGTTAAACCTCTGGGTTCAGTGATTCAGCAGATCTGCTCCAACAGCCCTTGCAGGGAGCCTGACTGCTCTGATGACACAGGTGCCATCTGTGTCCTGGACCTGGCAATCTGTGACCTTCCTCTTTTCGTAATGAATTGTGAGATTGAGTCTTCGAGGCAGGATTTTCAAAGMTGAATAAGGAAATTAATCTCACAAATCCCTTAGACACATCATGAAAATTGGGTATTTTCTTTATACAAACACCTTTGAAAAYTCCCCCATAGTTTCTCAAAGTTGTTGGTGAGAGCAAGGCTTTTTATTTTTCAAACTTTACCAACTTTTTAAGAAGTCAATAGAGTAGTGAGCCAAAAAATATGAAGAGTGATAAGCTATAGCCATGAAATGCAAAAGGAATGTTTGYGAGAATATATGTTTGTTTAATGAGGTAGGTTCAAATTATGCTCATAAAACAAAATCAGAGRAAAAGAAAAGATATCCAGTAAATATCCCTGACACTCCATTAGACCCCAAATGTAGGTACCGCCTATGCCTAAACAACTCAAAGCACTTGGAAACAGTTTAAAATATATTTTGTTTTGCTTGTTCAGTCTTTATGTGTTTGGTTTTTTCCTTTTTTTTAAGTTACCACATTTTTTCATGCCTCTGAGATAAAACCTGTTATATTTGGGAGCCAGACTTCAAAAAGATGAATGTTCTGTAAATGTTAAAAGAAAGAAAATTATTTCAAAAACAAAGTCYCTTCTTCTGAATKATGCTTTTTTTTYYCCTTTTTTYCCCCACAAATGAAATRTACTCTCAATTCAGATGAAAAAAAACCTGGACATCTATTCAACTCATCAATTCAGCTAACAGCAAGGAGCATACTCTAGCTACAATATTCATGAGTTGTTTATCAGGTCAGGCTTAAAAGCCTTCCAAACTCTTGTATGTTCTTAGGTGTCTTTGCCACAGAGAGAAGCATCATTGTTATACTTGGATACTTGTAAGATTCACAAAATGTCACATATTCATCCAAAAGAGCAACCAAGTTACTCAACAAAAATGAGTTTCATTATCTCCTCAAAATGGTATTTCTGTTGTCAGCTCTCACTGAGAGAAAGATCAAAATAATTTAAATTTATTTTTAATTTAGAGCAATTTTGTTGAATCTCACCTAAATTGCTCCAGGTATAATTTATGGCACATAACAATGGCATTATTTTCTACAGGTTTAAACTGCCTTATCTGTTTATKTGACTTCTAAATCATTGACTGTACATCACTCTGTACGAATACATTTTAAAATGTACCTTCCACATTCTAGTGGAAAATGTGCCTGCCTCTGACAGGGAGGTTGGAACTGGATGATCTTTAAGGTCTCTTCCAACCAAAACCATTCTGTRATTCGATGGAAAGATAATAAGGATGTGCAAACAAAGGAAAATATAATAAATCCAAAATGCGTATAATGATTTCTCAGCCCCAAATTAACAAAGCTATGGATAAGAAGAACACTGGAATAGGAGGTTTGACACATGAGAGCATCCTCTCTCTGTGTGACATGAGGGGTTTTTGTGCAAAATGAAACAAGTCAATRTGCCTCATTCCAGCCAAGGCTAACATCTGCTTTTGTATTTGGGGAGTAATGTGACTCAGAGACCCACAAATGCTTTTTCTTGCCTGTATAAGCACTTTTCATTATGCTAAAAGCTCATTACCATTTTAATTTTTTAGATCACGATTCTCATTAATTGCTACTTAAAAAAAAAAAAAAGGCTTAAGGTTTGAGCAGTGTGGAATGCTAGAGAGTTTGCATGAGCACCAAAACTTTTTTACCCACAGTGTGTGGGAAATTCCTCAATGGCTCAGCAGTTACTGGACTATACTGAACCCTTAGATATGGGTGGTAAAAATGYATCCTCCTCGAGCTRTTGCTCATGAAGATTCTTCCASCTTCTTCTAAAGACATGRTTAGAAATGGATGCTAAGATYCARAGCAAGATTKTAGGATTTTGGGGGATATGGYTAAGGGGTGGKTATCRTGGTGCTGGGTTTATGGTTGGACTAGGTGATGTTGAARGTCTCTTCCAGCCCTGAAGATCCTGTGATTCTGTGATCASTTATGWGAAARCAGTTTTCTCTGGTGTCCTCTTTGRAGGSATAAGGTCTCTGTCCCACTGGTGGTAAATGCCTTTAACTCACAAGAAAGCAGAACTGTTTGAAATTAAACCTCTTCTGCTCAAGATGAGTGGGAATAYACACAAACTGCTTGATGTGAGCTTATTCAAATTTACAGAAGCCTGTTTGAAGAGCACATCCTACTTCTACCCTCGCAGAGCAATTTTTAAGCATTTCCATCCATATTTTGTCGATGTATACAATGCCCAAACACCCACTGCCATTTTTTACAGGCTAAATGACACGAACATCTCCTACCCCAYGGAATTTCACAATACTCCAGTGAAAATGATGGGGAAGTAAGGAAAGCCAGATACTCATTGCTGTCCCTCCTCCAGCCTCCTCTCTTTTGCTCCTACAAATCTTTACACACAGAACGGATGAAATGAGGTTTTTAACMTGAGGTCAGCTGCATGTTGGCCTTGCAATGCCCAGCAGGAAAAGCCTGKGGCTGCAGACAGAATGTGTTGTACTGCTTGCTGGGCACCTCATATGGACAGTCCTGACAGTAGAGTTATGTGCATTAGACACTAGAAATCTAATTTATGCCTACTAATAAAGAGTCTTTCAGATAATGACCGACAAACATGCTTTAGTTTAGGATACAGAACAGAAAGATTACACACTAATGGCAACAGCCAGGAAAGAAACGTTATAGGCAGGGACAGAGAAGAGCAAACAAGAGAGAATTTGAAAATKGTGAAGATGCAAGCAAATATTTGTGCAGGCTAGCTAATGTCAACCTACCTCCACAGTGTCTGGGGGGTGTGGCCCTTGAGAAGGACCCTAAGCTCCATCCTGTCTRTCTCTCAAGGGAAAGAGGCTTATCCAGCTGGAAAATGCCCCAGCACTTTGAAGAAGAGGAGGTATTTGTCAGACATATGGTTTAGAGTGGAATTCTCAAAGAGATACTTGAGACACTTTGTTAAGCACAAAAACTTACAATCATGGCTGCTAGGGTGCAGGGCCAGACAAAGCCCCTGTGGTGAATTTTCCTGAAGTGTTTGTGTTTTGTTAGATGCAGAACTAACATCCAGCTAAGCAGAAATAGTCCACTTGAAGAAATTAAGCTTAAATAAGCTCAAGCCTCAAATGCCTATGTTTAAAGCTCAGGTAAATKTGAAGGCAAAGACAGAGCAAGCGTTATTGGAAGACAAGATGCAAATTAGAGAGTCTAATCTCTGTGCAGTGATCAGCACACKCACTTTATCAGGTTTCCATCTGTCATCTGAGCTGCAAGTTTACAGGCAATGTACTGTCTGTCCTGAAATCTACATCTCTGATAAGGCATTTGCTTTTCTGTGGTGGAGAGTCTCCTCCATGGAGATAACCAGTCTTTTCTTTGGGGAAAAWGGTAAGGGAATTTATTCACAAACATACTGGAAAACTGACAGCTTTTCTGTCTGTTTTCACTTTTAAAAGAATGTCACAGTTTTCTCCTAGAATGGGAATAAAATTTCCAAGCTCAGAAAAAATGTTTAGAATAAACAGAGGGGGCTTTTTTAGGTGATGATAAAAAGTACTGTCAATGGAACTAAATGGAATTTAAAAGACCATTAGATTAATTAACTTTTCTGAATAGTTTTAGGTAATTTTTTTTTTGTAGATCAAAAAACTCCCTGTTAAGAGTCAACTATATTATTAAATAAAAAACTAAAAGCACAGGTGCTAGGGTGCCATGCTGGACAGAAGTCTCTGTGGTGAATATGGAGGAAGCAGAAATGTTGACATTTCTGAGTCCTGAGCATTGTTCATATAGGGAATTTCAAAGGCTTTTCCTCATTTTATGTGAGATCTAATTCCAATYTAAGATTTGTTCCATGATTGCAATAAAGCATCAGGAGTAGCAGATCTGAAGCCAGTCTGTGCATGGGACATCCCATAGACAGGGGAAAGGGAGAACTGTTTAAAATKAAATCTATCTAATCCCTAAAGTCAGATGTGCATGGAATCCATGTTGACTGTGGGACTGTCAGGTCAGAGTGGCCATAGCCAACTTGGATATTGGTATAACACAGAAAAGCCAAATTCATCTGTAAAAGTTACAGACCTTTATATCTATGCATATATGTTTTTGCAAAAAGAAATAAACTCTTCTGAAACATAGACCCTCTGCGAGATGACAATCTGAACCACCTCTAAATAAATCTATTGCCRCTCTTTGCTCTTATTAAACAGGTTTAAAATAAAAAAGTTGGAAACCAGAGTGCCAAAAACTTCCATAAAACTGATTAAAACTCATAAGCCTTACGTGCAACAGGTATTGGATCTAGATGCAATGTGCATTATGTTACCACCTGGGCTTTTCTTATTCTGGCCAAAACAACATCCTCGGCAGGTGTGCAGGAGGAGCAGGAAGGTAACTTTAGAGAAAGGGGAGAAAGCAGCACCTTTGGCTGAAGCTTTCACATCAAGTGTGCAGTCAAGGAACACCAGAGGATAACCAGGTCTGTATGCACAAATCTCTGTGTGCAGAACCAYGTGCAGGTGAGGGCACCAGGAAATACCTTTTGCCAGCTACATTTCTCTGAGTATTTCTGCTGATCCAGCTGGAAACGACAGCACATGCCAGTTGCAATATTTCCTGGGATTAATAAAAAAAGGATCAATTAGACAAACATAGTCTTTYATATTTATCATAACCACCATATTTATAAGCTGTTTCTGACATTTCTTTTCTCTCTCTATCTCTCCATTCTGCTGCAGAAGTAAGAATGCTGATGAGATGAATGACAGTAATTCAACCCTTAGCTGCACCCAGTGTATAAAGTTCAAACCCAAATGAGAGGGTTTTGGATGGAGAAGTAATAAATTTCACTGGTGATCCTGGTTTCTCAGCTTCTGTGAAGCACCAGGTCCACCAGGAAAGTGCTGGCTGCTCCATTAATACCTGGTGTTTCTTCCTCATCAGTTCAAAATTCATTAAAATTGTGAGTCAGACTCCAGAAGACTTTTCTTAGACACGCTGCATCATTTCTTTTACAGGAAACAGAATTTACATCCCTCTCACTCAGCTGAGAGAGGTTCTCAGCAAGCAATCTCCACAGCTATCTGGAAGGTAGAGCATCCAGGCCAGAGGAAGAGATACACTTTGAGCATTTGCAAGACTTTGTTATTCAAAACACAGTTTGAAAATGGCTGTAGGAATTTAATTAGAAACTTCCATTAGGAGATTAGATGACTAGAACAAAGAAAACCAGTGAAAAGRCTTCTTATTAAAACCAGTAGCACTGCAGAATATTGATAATATAACAAAGGAATGAGTGGATATGCATAGCAAATTATTAAAGGTTAGAGATAWATGTCCAGAAGTTGCTTAGTTTCTGGTTGTCCCAGCATATAGAGAAGCCACTGAGAGGAGATGACACATGGATCCTGCCCCTGCAGAATACAGTGACTGAAAGAGCCAGAGGTATTAGAGCACAAAGCWCAGCAGTGCTGTGCAATTACTTGTTTGCATCTTTCCAGCTCYAGTGCACAAGAGAAGCATGAACAAACACACACAAGTCCACAGGTTGCAGCACGAATTCCAGCCATGGAGATTAGTAAAGGTAAACTCCTCTGATAAAGAATCCTGCCAGCAAGAAGGTGAATCTATGCCTGGAAAAGGGCTGGAGCAAGAAGAGACTCACAGGGCTGCGACACCGCAGGATCCCTAAATACCCTCATTGGGCAATGTCAGCCCAGGTGAGCCTAAGCCCTAGAAATTTCTGCCCAGAAAACTGCCTGAGCAGATTTCAGAAAAAAAAAAAATCAATACAAGACTTAAGATCAAACCTGAACATAATTTAAATCAGTTCACCTTCCTGGAATGCAGATGATTTGTTGCATTTGTGGTCAGTACATGGAATCTGCTTGATCCTATTGTTCCCATCCAAGAGTGGTTTGYATTCTCAGTAACTATCCAGCTCCAAGTTCTTGTGGTTCTGTCTACAACGATCTGATTTGTTCCTAATTTTGTAATTTCTACAACTAGCAGCTCAGCTTTGTTTAAATCATTCTTTCTGATGCAGTCTGGCCCACTTTTGAATCTACACTTCAAATTTTCCAGACTGCCAAGAGCAGTCAGTGGGTTTGCAGTACGAGGGAACAAACAGCTGAGGCACAAAGCACCTTCCTTTTCAGGTCAGAAGAGATGGATTTCCACTGCCACCAAGGGTGACACTGTTGGTTATGTGTGCACAACGTTGCAATCCTGAGCTTGCCCAGGGCTGCTCAGCCAGCTGAGCACTGTGCTGATGTAGGTGCTTTGCTGGCAGTATCTGAGTCGGGTCATGCAGAGTTTGATCAGATATCTTCGCATGATACTTCAGAAACATTGAATGATAAACTGTAATATTAAGAAATGCTTTACCAATGATAAAAAACCCCATTTATGCGAATACAGATAAATATGCCCTCAGTTATTGCTTGAGAGAAAACCCTTAAACAATCAAGACAAAACCAGTACATGAGTAGCACTCAGTCTTGCCACAACCAAAGATCCTCCCATGTTTTCCACATTCCAGCAGGCTCCAGTGAGCCAACACCAACTGCCTTGTGCCTCGCTGCACTGCTGTAAAAGCTCCTTCTTACTGAGATCAATGTGCCTTCCTACCACCCTGCTGAGGTGGAAGTCAAAGCAGCACAGGTAGCAGCTGCCAATGGCAACATTWGTACAACTTTTGTCTACAAAAAAGGGGAGTAAACCAATAAATCAGCACACAAAGGTTTCCAAGAGACAAGTTTCCTCTTTGTTAATACAATACMGCAWTTTAGTGGTTGTCAGTTACTAAAAGGTTAATAAATTTGAATATTTCCRAGAARAAGTAAGGGTATTACAAGATGAACAGATAGCTAGATGGATGACTGTAAAATACTAGAAAATTGCTGATTGCTTTGCTAAAGGGCAGAGGCAAATTACAATCATTGTCTTTTGTTCTTGTGAACCCAAGGCATTCTTTTTTTTTTTTTTTTTAATAGCCAAGTTATTTTAAAATGAACCATACTAGAAACGATGATGTCCTAGGAAACAGTGAATATAACCCAGGATATTTACATGGGTTGTGAAGCCAACCTGAAGAAACATTGAAACACCCCAATATGTCTGCATGTTTCACAGGCTTCACGCAGTTTGGAAAAGGCAAAAAACATTCAAATGCTTGTGAAACAGTACTACAGTATCTTAAGGTCAATGTTATGGTAACACAAGCTTCCTTCCTTTGAATACAGAGAAGAAATTGTACAGCTACTGGAAGACAAAATATCATCTCGTTCAGTACTACAAAAATTAAAAAGTATTTTTTTCTACAGTAGTTGCTGATGAAACTCGATGCAGTCKCCTGCTTAGAAAAGCAAGGACTAAAGGAGGAGAAGCATGTAATGGTGGCAGAACAGCTCCAAAAGAGACCTTGCTTGGTACTTACAATTTTTCCATAATAATTATTACTATTCMACTGAAATGAACCAGCCCCCTCAAATTCAAACATCACAAGTCCTTCACTTTTTCAAAAGCCTTTSATGGTTGCTGAGTAAATCTTGGTTATACTGTGACTATTCCTTTCAGAATAAGCTGAGGAGGAGCCTGGCAGCCTGTTCCACAAGAAAAAAGGGATCTGGAGACAACTGGGACCTTGGGAAGTCAGCAGCCTTGGGGGTCTATTAGGCCTCTGTCTTCTTTAGGCAACAGTTCTTTCAAATTTCACTCAAAATAACTCTACTATTCCCCCAACCACACAATACCTGCTTTAAACTTATGTTTATATGGTAATATTTAAATTATAAAGCACTAGCCTTTCACCTTTAGGTCCCTGACTGGTTTCAAACCCTCTTCCGATGGGAAATGAGTTTGGTGGCCTAAGCAGAGTCTYGAGTAGACAAAAGTCCTTATCTCTAAACTCCAAACATAATTCAGTACAACATGTCATGATTGGAACTCCCTGCTCAGGAAAAGACAAGGAATGAGCTTGTGTCAAAAGTAAATTACCTAAGTAATCAAATCAATACTGAATTCAAAATGGAAATATCAAAATTATCAGGTGGTGCTGTGGAGGCTACAAAATTGCTGTTTAGCACAATGTTTTCCAGCTATATTCAAAATGAGAAATGTCATTTAGAGCAGATAAACTACAAAAAATGAGGTCAAAGCTGCAAAGAAGCATTAGCTGAGAACCTTAATAAATTAAAAATTTTCCTTGAATAGCACCTTATCTCCCCTGGAAGAATGCATACAGTCTGGAACTGTGTATCTTCCCTCCTCACGAGTGTGAGGCAAAGAACCACGATCTACATCTCAGATACATTCGAAGATGCCTGAGCATGGGGTAGAAATACCATTTAGAGGTGAATCCTTACATAAATTTGATGAGTTTAAAATTGGACATTGCATGCTATGACAAAATACCTACAGATGAACTACCGTAACTTTAAGTTAAAAGAAATTCAAGAAAATACAGATAAGCACAGTCCCCTTCTTCGGTTGGAGGGGATAAAAAGACGTAACAGGCTATGAAACTTYTCACCTGATGATGAAAAAAGCAAAACAAAGTAGCTCTCAGCCATGTTATGGTCTGTAAAGCACCTTGTGGTCAAGTTCACATGGCGTCAGATCTCCACTTCATCCCTGGATGTTTGTTTTATAGGTTCTACMCTTAACTCACCACAAAATGGATGACAGTTTCATTACAGAATGGCATCACTTGTCAAACTTTGAATTACTGATCATAAAAATATATATCAGTTATGCTTTGAAGGATTGTTTGAGCATTCTTTTTTTTTTATTATTTTTTTTTATCAGCAATACTGTTTAGTGCAGTGTACACAAGGGGTTGAGTGGGGGAGTGATGGTGGAAAGAAATCAAACCTGGCTGAAGAGCTAAGAGTTTGCAATACCCTACCCATACAAACAAGCTTCTATCGCCGTTATAGACAGCAGAAATAAAAGGGAGCTTTTTGGCTCACAGCTATAAAAAAAAAAAATTATCATAGTGATGAAGTTCCTCAGCCATCAACAGAGCTGTGATAACGCTGTTTGATGATGATTTTCCCATGAATGTTAAACAGCCGCCACTGCGGAGGAAAAGGAGCTTATCTGCACCTAATACTGATCTCTAATTCCTGCCCTTCTTGAACCATCCATTTTCTAACAGCATTAACTGGCAAATTTACATCCCATCTTAATGCTGCTAAAGAGGACAGGAGATGAAGAGTAAATGACAGCAGTGTAATGAGGATGGCTTTTTTCTCCTTTCTCTTTAATGGCTGAAGATTTACACAATTGTCTGTAAGCTTATATAGAGAGCTTACCTGAACCTTTTGCCAGCATGGATTCAACTTACAGGAGCTTTTGTTAACTAAATACACATAAATATTTTTAAGGAGGTTTAATATTGTGACTTCAAAGAAAGCTAAAAGACAGGGTGAGAAAAAATATWTTTTTAGCATTTTGATTATGGATAAAAATTGCTAATATTTTTTCCTTAAGCAGATGCAGTTGTATTTACAAAATACAAAAATCAGATCCTAACAAAAATTCTTTTTCTGCTCAAAAAATGCTTGTCTTTTTTTTTTTTCTGTCATGTGGAAGAAGACATTTTTTTCCAGTTACAGAATTTTAGTGAAGAATTATCTCCAAAACTCAGAAATCAATGGTTATCCAAATACATTATGTAGAGCTGTGTTTCACATGTCACCCACAATATGGATTGCTTTCTGATCATGTCGCTGCCATCGGAATAGAAGGCRCAGCCCTGCATGGCAGAGAGGAGAGCAAGGAGGGAATGTTCTAATACAGGAAACCACAGCAGCAACACTTGGCCACATTCAAAGTGTTTCTACAGATCCAGATGATAATTTCAGTGGAAATTAGAACCAGTTCAAGATGTGTTGTTGATATTCAAAAGGCCCTTGGTCTGACTATGATACAAAAGACTAAATTCAATTAGCAAGAATTTTTTTTAAGATAGCTTTTTTCCCTACTTTAATTTGCTTCGTATATATTATTTCTCCCAGAGTGTGTAAGGAAGACTGGAGTTGAAAGGGAAAACAGAAAATGTTGTTTAGAAATACCAGGGTGGAGGCTTCAAATCCTACTTTGTGAGAATAACCCAGGGCAGCAAATGTGTCTGAAGGAAATGCAAGACAGGGACATTGCTGTTTTTCAAAGACTTTTGTTATAATCTATTAAATTTAATCTTCAGAAATTTCAGTGTCTCTTTAATACACATTGTCACAATTCTTGTGTCAGGCATGTCTCAAGTATTTAATACAAGACAAATAGGCATTTATGCATGCATGTGTATATATACACACACATAYACATATGCAAGTTTAATAGTGTATCAAATGACAAAAAAGAACCTAGAATAATAAAATAATTTTTTTTCCTGTCAGAAATATTGTAAACCTGTAAATGTACCTTGAGAAGGGTTCCTCAGTAGGGCCCTGTGTGCTGCCAAGCATCTGTCATTGCTCAGCTGATGGAAGTTCAGGAGCCTTGAACCATTGCTGTGCTGGAAATGGGAGCAGACAGCAGCCCCAGCCCAGGTACTGTCACTACCCTGGCTGTGGTGACACATATTCCTGAAAGCACATGCAAACTTTCTTCACTCTTAGGATATTTGACAGCTAGATTTATAAAGCGATCTCCACCAAGACTCCAGGAGCTCGATTTTCTAAGATGTGTAGTTTCCAAACTGCTTTAGTACCTCTGAGTACTTTAGCATTTATTTTGAGGACATTGGAACCTGCTGGAGGTAGAACCCAAGACATGCAACAAAAAACTCAGGACTGATCACTGAAAGACATACTTTGTCATTGGCTAGAAATGAAAATTTTGGTGCCTGTTCTTCTACATCAATCTCTTGGTCCTAAGAGGTTGGTAAAATAAAGTAAGCTAATTTGTAATCTGTCTTCACTGCCCATAAAAATGTAAACAATTTCAGCTTCAAGCCAATCTAGTCAGCTCTCAACCCCAGCAAATGAAACACAACTTTCTTCTAACCATTTAAAGACACTTTAATTACCTGCTATAAGCAGATCTCAGTGAATGAAATAAAAGTTATACATACCCAGAATAAACAAGAGGTTAATCTGAGGGCTTCTGTTTATTGATCAATTCAGATTTTTTTTCAGATAATTAAGTTTTATGTAGTATATTACCATAGCCCAGCATTACTTAGGTTGCAGAATCACTAAGGAAGTTGCCATCGAAGACATATAAGAATACACAGAAGACTTCACAGAAGAAACAGAGAAGCCTGAATTTCATTTTGTATCGATCTAACTAATTTCAGAGGCTGGGAAGGTCTGTGTAATCCTGTTTTGGTTTTGATTTTYCTTTGAGCATCATCCAAACCTTCACTACCGCTGGCTTTTTGGCAAACAGAATTGTCCTGTCACAGACTTGTTTGCCTCTTCCAAACAGGTCCTAAACTGAAACACTCTTCCCACCTCTCAGATATGAAATAACCTCATGCTTACTAATGGAGCTGTCTGCATGACATATTAGTACTGTCCARTCTGACTTTCCCTGCAGCCCAACCTCCTCATTGCATAAAACTGCCTGAAAGAACAAGGACACAAAGCAAAAGGCCTAAACTGAGAAGGAAATGAGAATCTAACACAGCAGGATACAGATGTAGAGGATACTGGAAAAGATTTGAGGAAAAACAACTGCCATTCACATTTCACTCTCTCTGCAAAGCTGCAATCATGACAGCATCTCACTACAGCTGTGTGAGAATTCTTTACAAAATACTGTTTTTAGGAAAAATAGTGCTCTTGTCAWAAGAATCAAAACATTATGACTTTCTTATARAAACAGAATATATCTATCAGGCAGAAACTCCCTTTGAAATAATGGGAGGAGGTTTGGGTCTTGCTTTTGTTTTAAAATGAAACTGAAACTGATTAATTTAAAACATCTGAATTMCATTTCCCATAAATCACTGCAGCATATTATGAAGAAAAACTCARTTCAGTGTTAAACAATGCCATAGAAAACATCTGTTTGGCCTAACAAACTAAAATGAAGCATTTTAACATTATCAGTTTATTCATATTACTGATATTAAACTGAAAAATCACTGTGGTATCATGAACCAAGAAACATCATAACTTCAGCACAGCATATATTTCTGTTTTCAGCCAATTCCTCCACCCACACACACAAATTTAGATCCACAAATGGAGTTGGTTTAGAGGTAGCAGGACGGCAGAAAGGTGCAAATCCAGGTCAGCACGGCAGCATTCCCAACAACCCTGCAATGACCATCCAATTTTCATTTTGCTGCCCACCATAAATCAATATAACAGTATGAAAGAATGGAAGCTAGCAAAGCAACAGGACATATCCACCTGCATTACACATTTGAAATGAGATTAAAAGAAGAAATATTGTCACAAAATGTCACTGTTTCTGCATGTTTTAGCACATAGCATCAGAATCACTGTTGGAAATRCCAAATGCCAAGTGCACCAAAACTCTACCTTACCAACAGCTGCAGATTTTTTTCTGTGATAAACACTTTAACATAACAGGACAGCAAAAATGCACCTTCAACTGTACTTTGCAAAATACTTTCTCCAGGGCTGCATACTTGGGAAAATTAGGGACAAGGAAATAATAAAGGAAAAAAATACAGRCAGAAATTACAGGTTTTAGAGAAAAAGCAGATGCACCCTCACAACAACTAAACAAGCAAAGAAACAAAAAGCATTAAGTGCTACCCAAATCACTTGAATATATCGTGAAGCTCCATATTCTGTTAACATTAAGCCTTACAGTGAGAGATGGAAAATATGATGTGGCATAACTGCATTTAATCAAGGTGAAKCCCTCTCTGATGATTATCAAGTGAGGATAGATTTCTTGCTCCACTCTCTCTATCTTTATACATGAAGAAAGATACTGAGATAACATCTAAAACCATAATAAGGAAAAGAGATTATGTTAACTGTTGCTTAAGAAGTTTCTTTGTGCCAGAGAAACAAACAAATTGAAGGCTTTAAAAATCAAAGGGCAATTTAATGTTGCAGCTCTACAAACACAAAAGGACTAACAGAGAGCTGCCTCCTCTTGTTGCAGGTAGATCACAGAACTCTCACTGTTTCCAGCTTGCCAGCAGWGGCTTCCTACTACCTGCACCTTACACCTGCCCTGGGCTGACTGGCTTTATCTTCAAAACTGGATTATAGGCTGTCTAGTTTAGCTTTATTATAGCACCTGATAGAAGAAAAATACACTGTGGTTATTCTTTTGGGAAGAAAACCTTCAACATACCTACATAAGCAAGGTATATTTTTAATTTGTGATGTGGCTCGTTGTGCCGTACCACATATTTGGAATACCAAGCCAGAGGTCCCTCATGAACTACAATGGTACTAGACTGTTACAGAAATGGATTTTATCTGGCAGAAAAAAAAAAAAAGAAAAAAAAGCTAAACACAGAATAAACAATCTGAATTGGGGACCCCTAAAACAGGACCCAGAACAATAAAAATCCCAATACGCTTGGTTGAACTGAAAATCCCTTCTCGCATAAAGGCTGTCCTGGAGAATGACTGAAGGAATAAAATCTTCAGGACAATGAACAGCTGGGTTCTGCTKTAGTAAGAAATGTTTCTGACTACAATGAAGCCAGGAAGGGATTTGCAGGTGACAGATGACAGTGACTGTCCTGTAGTGCCACCAAACACTGCAAGGGCATTGCAAGATTTCTCTGTACTAAGTGTATGGTTCATCTCAGGGGATCACTCTGATCTTTGTCTCTCTTTCCCTCCCACACCCTGGCTCAGGGATGAGGATGTGGACATCCAGAAAGTTCAATGCCATCAGCTTTACTGTTTGTCATTTGAAGATGCCTTAGAATGTCCTAGAAATCTTCTGGATCCTCACATAATCAAATATACCTCCAGTCTGTTATTTTGCAAACCAATATATTAATTTCAGTTAATGTAACTAGAAAATAGAAGAAAGAGGGTGTCGTGCCAAAGTGATTTTATATCCAACTGGATATTCAGTACTGGRCATCCAGACTTGGTCAAATAGATGGAAGCATAAGCAGGAAGCACGACAAAAGATAGGAGCAAATATTAAGCAGATTCAGGGGTTTTTTTTGTGCACAAACCCCAGTGTTTTGCTTGTAGCCACAGATCTACATTAATTTTTGTGACTTTGTCAAATTATGATGCTCATAATGCAGTATTGTGAATTCAGCCTCTGCAATCTATCACCAATGGCATTTTTAGTGGTCCAGTTTGAAAACGTGACCCTTAGAGACTCGATGAATAAAATTAGTCAACTCTGTAACTTTAAAATAGCTCTTTTCTAATTAAAGTGTGATGAAGCTTTCAGCCTATCTAGCTAGGGATGCAGAGTGCACGAGCAAACCAATTAGAGATAGTGGCAAAAACAAAATGGTGTCACAAAAAGATTTACCACATCAGTCCCTCCAGTAGCTGTACCATTTCTGCTGATAAAGGTGAAACAACAGCTACTGCTGCAGCTAAGGCTGAAGCTAATGTTAAGCTGACAAATCAACTTTTAGAGTCTTGGGAGATTCAGCAGAGCTATCAAGAGGCACAAAGGCTACTAATGCTTATGTCATACTTCTCAACTCTCACATTTTACCCAGGAGACGCCAGATTTTTTTGGCTTAAAAATTTTTTGATTTTTGTATTCTCTTGGGCAAAAAATCAAAGAGGCCCATTAATTCAATGAGAATTTCACATATCTCGCTGCTTGATTTTTTTTTTTCTCCACAAGACTCACACTGTTTGAGGTTGAGAAGTATGTTCTACTTTGATAATGACACCCTGAAGGATAGCACTGGTAGAASGATGAACACACAACAAAATCCCAGCTGCTGCCATTCAAGGCAAATACTCAGGATGTGTCGATGCTCAAATTCAGGTGGAGAGGCCACCACATATCACTGTAGTGCCATTGTGTGGAGCCTGCACAATCAGACCCAAATTCAKCCAGTATTTAAACCACACAGCACAGGGAAGAGAAGAGCTTGGCCTGACTCCTGTGAGCAAGCACACAGCTAGTAATAATCTGTCAGACATTTGCACGCCTTGTGGTAATCTGGTTCACCACTTCTTAGAGGACGTGATTACATGCTTACTTGAACAAATCTCCCTGGCTGTCTAGTGGTGAGCATTAGTAGCAACGGGAAGAAACAAACAGATGTGATGCTACAAAGAGAAAAAGCAATGATTTTTATGACAGACTTTATGTTGTTCCAGTCTTTCATATATCGAAATACTGAGAAGTGAAAATTTTTTGCAGAGATTGAAGCTTTAGACAAAAGCTAAAAGCAAAGTGAGCATTAGAGGCTGGAACAAGGTTTTGACAGTAAACTACTTCTCATGTTAAGTTCAAATTAGGGTCCAAAAAGCCCAAGAGTATTGCTTCTTTGTGGTCAAAAGTGCATGTGTTTGGGCACCTGAGGGCAGAATTACTGGATCTTTTGCAAACTCTGTGTTACCAAACCCACCCAGTGTACTCTGTATTACATTCAATGTTATTCCACRTGACAGAATCTCTGTAGCACAAGAATAAGAAGCAGTACATTGCTTACATTTTCAAGATCTATATCCAGCTTCAAACAAATAYATGCTCCTTTGCTTCAGTTGCAGATAATTTTGTAAAGAAAATGTAARTGCCTAATATAGAGAGTTAGGGTGAACTGTAGATTGAAACACAGATGCAAATTTTCAGGATTCAGTAACCCAATGTAGTTCACCTGTAAAGTTCATCTGAAAAGAAGAACTGAAAAAAGATCTGAAACCTAATTCAAATTGTACACGTGTAGCTCTTCAAAGCCATAGATTTATTTCAAGCTTAGCTGAAACATTATTATTATGAAGAAATAGTAATTAAAAGACTAACTTGGCCAGAGGAACTGGGAAAAAATGTAAGACAAAGTGTAATTTTAAGATGTAGGTAAATATGGAAGAATGATATCTAGTTAATTATGTGCAGGAGAATAGAAATAATATGAGTTAGGAATATGACAGTATTGAAGGTAATAACATCYAGTAATACATCACAGATTATATGAGATAAGTGGAAGAAGAGCAGACTCTTTTCAATGCATTCAGAAAAGGCTACAGGTAAGTAACCACCATATAGATTCCCATCTATGGATCTGATAGGGAAACTGCTTTAGGATATAGCACAGGGATGATGGCTGATATTCTATATAATTCTCACTCAGTTTTTCAGAGACGGCAGAACAAAAACTGACAGATTCCCTGACTCATTGGATTAGCAATACTTGCAAAATGTGGTGAAAACATCTGCATTTTACGTAAGATGATGTAATCATAGTGGAGGAGACCTCTGGAAACAGGGAACCGTATTRTGGACCTGGTGTTGGAAACAGGAACTAGAGGGGAGAGTTCTAAACTCAYAAAAACTCAGAGATAAGTAATAAATATTTGATTTTCAGTCTGCAAAAAAGAGAGAAAAGACATTAAAAAAATTATTACACGTCCAACAGAAATACATTTCTAATTGGCCTAGGCCATTMTGCCTTTAAAATGCTGATACCTGTGTTTCTGATTTGGTCTTACTAAAGATGTTTTCTGAAACTGTCATTTTAAGCAGCACGTGCAAAATACAATCTGTTTTTTCCTGGGGCCAGCTTTTTTTTTCCTGGGCTCTGAAAGCACAGCTCTGATACAAATCTACATCTCTGTGTGCCTGCTGCATTAGTGATCATACGCAGTGGCCTGTCTGCTGTGCGAGATTATGGGGATACTGCAGGCAGGGGGCAAGGGATCAGCCAGGATGTGTACAAACTTCAAATTGCTGGCTACACCCCTGACTGAAGTCTACATAAATTATGTCCACCACGTTCCCATCATTTATTCCTTTTGTCATTCCTTCAAAGAACTCGGTCATATTCTGTCTGACAGGATTTATTCTTGGTAAAACCATTGCTGATCTTCTTTTAATAACCCGTTCTCTGATAAATACCCAGCGCTTTCATCCCTAATGATTGATTCTCATATCTTAACTTTCAGCAATATATCTGAGGAGAGCTATTGAAAAGCAAGTTTCATCTGCCAAGGCAAGTTTAAAGATGAACTCAGGTGGCTCTGTGCTTAAATGTCTATGTATCTATTTATCATCTGTTAAGGTACAAACAGCTCATCATTACAACAACAACCACTGAAGATGAAAACGATATCCTTCACTCAGTCAATTCTAAAGCAGGAATCAAGTGTCTGCAAATAACAGTTTAACTTTTTTGAACATGAAAAGGAAAAAGCAACCCTTTATCACAGACATTTTTTTTCTGTCAGAAAATCATTTCTCACCCTCTCCCTCGATACACGTCTACTGCATTTGTATAAAAATTGTGACAAGTTTGTTCTAATACAGACTCCCAACTTTCATAGGTTCAAGGTCCAAAAGGTACTGGTTTAACATATTTGATTGGTGACACTTAATAATATAATAGCAGGCAATAATTGAGGCTGTTGTATATTCTAGCATTCTTACTGAGTTTGTTAATGACATGTTTATATCCTGTTTTAAAACAGAGAAACCCCGTGGTACCTGTTGTTGCTGATGTAATTCTGCATGGCTGTGCCCACTCTAGAACTCGATAATGCATTTCCATGTCAGCATTTTGTCGGTCTCACTATTGCACTGGTGAAGAAACTTCAGTTAGTCTGGAACTCAGCTGCTGAAATTTTGACTGACACCATGCATGAAAATCACATTACYCTGGTTGTAAAAAACCTTCTCTGGCTACCTGTAAAGTACAGGATTATGTGTAAAGTCCTAGTTATTAACTTACAAGTCCTTAAATTGACTTGGGTTTGAATACCTCAGAGACATTCTGGAACCATACATCCCCAGTCGTTTTCTTTGGTCTCAGTCAATTGGATTAGTTCTTTTTGGCTGAAGACATTGAGCTACAGGGCATTTTTAGTGTTTGCTCGCTCCTCATGGAATTCATTAACCATGGAGGTCAGACTGGCTGACTCTCTAACATGCTCTAAATCTGAACTTAAGGTACACATTTTCTGATTGCTTATTAGGATGTCTAAAAGGTATATGATTATCTCTATTAGGTTGCAATAGTSTTTTCACATCTGTACATATCCTTGAGTGTCAGTATTTCAGAGCTAGAATTAGTCTTGTCTCAGGGTTATTTTTCCTCTGTGCACTGCAAGAAAAAATCACTTTGCRCTATTGAAACTTTTCCCAATATCATTGTAAGGATCCGCAGAGAAAAGACTTGGCAGATGGAAATCCAATGCTTAGACAAGATATTCATACTTTTAAAGCACATTTGAYAACATGATCTAGATCAATATTTCCAGGAAGCACAGCAGATGAAATAGAGAGCAACTGTCTTTTTCAGTTTTTTTAAGCATTTAGTGCAAATATTATGAGCATTTGCTTTCAAGATATTTATATTTATATTTCAAGATATTTATAACTTTTCCTTTATCTCATGAGTACYCACCTGAAGATGCTTCCTTGGTTTTAGCTGGTCTGCACCACCAGCAACTGAGCACTAAATTCAGACATTAGATTAAACTCTGATCTAAATAATTATTAAGAYTAGAYGWGATCATAATTTTACTGTACATTCTMATGAACTCCTGTGTAGTGCGGTGGTATTTACATTCCACAGTGGTACTGCAGGTGGACATATTCTAAATTATGAAAGCATAACAAACTTAAAAGGTTGACTAACAAGAGTCTGAGGGGATTTGATTTGACCCTTCCCTTGTGTCCTAGGGATAAGTCAACTGGCTACAGAGAGGATGATGCAATCAAAAGAGGGAGGCATGGATGCAGTTAATCCATGAACGTGCTCTCTATATTGGTATATCATATAAAGAACAATTCCCTATCAGCAGTGTATGAATAACTGTGTCTTGAGCTTGCATGCCAACAGTTATGGGTAGATGTCATCACTTTAAAAAATAAAAGCTGTTTCTACAGACATGCAAGACAGATTGGTGAATTTGCCTGGTTTAAATTAGGCTGAGTGGTTCATGATGGTGTAAGGAGAAGAAAGATATTTTAATAAAACCAGCCAAATCAAACCTTCCCTGCCCAATCGACTTTTCACAGAACAGGTTGACAGGGTATTAAAAACTGTTCCATTGCATTCTGCATGTGAAAAGGGTGCCTAGCATCTAGATTTAATAGAGCCCTAAATAGCTATAGATAATTTATTCTAGTTATAGCTTTAAGTTCTGTTTTTCAGAGAATATGAGTCTTACAAAAATGGTTTCCATGCAAATCAAAACCAGCTGAAAGCTTGCCAAGGCCAAGATGTAATTTAAGATGGCATTTAAGCTGCTCTGTCTTTTCTGTCTCTAGAGATATCATCATAAAATAAAAGAATTCATCAGGTAATGTTTTCTTCATTATTCAACTGCACARTTCTGAAGTGAAAAAGTTAATTAGACATACAGTGCTGTCGACACATAGTTTATTAGGAGATTCTGATYAATTAGCTATGGTAAAAGGTTTTTATATAGTCATAATTAATTTATATTTCAAGAAAAAAGGCAAACAGACAGTACACAGATTTTAATATTTCTTTCCTCTGACAAATTTATCAAAGCAATTCTGAAGTTCTGTTGGACCTACTGCACTTATTGTTACTTTATAAAGATGGAAACAGACATCTAACAGCACCCCACTAAAAATTACTTCCCTGGGAGTCAGCTTAACATTCTCATACCATTCTGAAAAATGCATTTTTCCTCTCCTGAACCAGCAAATGAAATCACTGTGAACCGTTCACCAAGACACACCTTGGTTTGGAATACATTSAATCAGCAATACAAAATTTGGATGCAATACACAAGTTGCCTTCTGAATTTTCATATTTCCTTCTACCCAATTGACSTGATTTATAGTAGGACTCAGGTAAGAAGTTGATTACTCCTTATTTCTTTAATTTTTCATATTGAGTATCATCTACAGGAGTTAGACGTATTTTCTTAATATATTGTCATATTTGCTCCAGACCAATGCTCAAACTCAAGTCCAGCCTCCCCTGGTAGACCTCACAAGTGATACACATTGATTTATGTTTTGGCCAACTGGAATGAGTCAACTCAGGCAAAGAGAAGGATGAGAYAAACTCAAGCAAACTCAAGGGCACGGGAGAAATGCAACTTTTTAAAACCATACTCTACAGAAAAAAA
Source organism: Malurus melanocephalus (assembly GCF_030028575.1). Taxonomy (NCBI): domain Eukaryota; kingdom Metazoa; phylum Chordata; class Aves; order Passeriformes; family Maluridae; genus Malurus; species Malurus melanocephalus. Next base: position 24,520 of record NW_026623751.1, on the reverse strand, counting down.
GAACCTTGACTCAGGCATAGATAACAGAGATGAAACCAAAGAGTTTAACAGGTGTATCTTCACCAAATTATAGGCAGGGATTAATTTAATCCAAATGAAAGAAAAACTCTCTGAGAAAACCTCACTGATCTTTGAGACAATCTTTACACTGMATCACTGTGTGTTCAGGTTTATTAGCCATAGCACCTACATACTATGATATAAAGATTCATTTTTTGTGAAACACACATTATGAATCCACGTTTGAAATGAGGCTAAAGCTAGAAGCACACGTGCAATCACCAGATATTGATCAGTGTTTGTAAGTCACTTATTCTGAGAGAGAAGTAAAGTGTCCTCTTGGGACCTACATGAACTGGACACAGCAGCACTCCCTCCAACGTAATTTGGCTCAACCCTTTGGAAATGCTCAGGTGCACTTCAGCCATGGGTAGAATTAGGAAAACTGCCAAAACCACCGGTTCTTCTTTTGTTTCTTCAAAAACCCTARTGATAAAAAGTATCTCAGAAAAGCTGAATGCAAGATTCCAAGTAATGTCCATTCCATTTCTGGTTAAGCTTATTTGATGCAGTACATTACTGAKAATGATTTGGAGCTATAAAAAAATGTTACAATAGTGAAGATTCCTGAATAAATAATTCTCAATTAAGTGTTAGCACCTAATTATATTAACTTACAGTAATTACTGATTCAATTATGAAATTGAAGATTAACCTGAAAATGCAGACTGGCTTAATTTATTTTTATGATAGCTATACACTAATAGCACATGCAGTTGGGCTTCTCTGGGCACAAGCAAGGTGGGGTTAATTTTATCACTCTTTTAGGAAGCTAGATTGTCTTGTCACACTTGAAGAATATCTGACTAGAATACATACTGGATAGTGTCTGACACAATGTTCCATTTATTATTCTATAGTCTCATGTACCTTGCACAGAAATAGGGGAAATAATAGACCTAGCTGTTAGTCATCTCTTTATGGTTTTAGTTTTTTTCAGATAAAGTTTGAATAGGGCATTTCATGWCAGTCTGACTTTTATAGTAAGTACAAGAAGCAAACATATTTCTTGATACTTTTGTGATTGGATTTTGTCTTGTGAACAGGAAARTTAGAGAATGGTTTATGGTTCTGGTTTGTTTAGAGTGGACAATAGTTCAACTGTCAGTCCAAATGGCATCAATCAAGTATTTAGGAAAGCTTTTCACTATTAAGAACAGTGGGGTAGAGTAAGATAAAGATGACACAGTAAAGCTTTCTTTGGCTTGGAAAAGATAGACTAAATGAACTTAAAAACTTCCTTCGAGACCTCATATTTTATGAAAGTGTGTAAAATAAGACTTCTGGYGTTTTGATCTCTCATGTAATCTCATCTGATTACATATTTTCTTTCTATTACGTGTATTACTAAGGACAGAGTTTTGCCACTGATTTGTACTTTAGTCACAAGACTAAAAAAATAACATCATGCCTTGGAATCTCCATCAGGTAATTTCTCCCAATCCAAATTTTCAGTAATGATTTGCTTATTGTGCTACTTACAATAAATATCATGATTCTCGACTACAAAGATAGCAAGCTGCATTTGTGAGTGGTGCATGTCACWTATTTAAGTAACAAAGCAGTAAAGATTACTTCACGTGTGCAGATTATGTATTATTTGTTAGTGTGTCACTTCCAGAACTCTTTCTTTTCCAAGGGAAAGTATAAAAAACATGTGATTAGTTATGACACTTTAYATATTAGCTTTTACCCAGATAAATGTCAGATTTAGGTAATCCTATAGGATCTATGCTTCAAATGCTCAGAAACATGACTCTGAAAGTTTAAGAAAATACATATATACATATTATTGAGATTAGTACACCAAATAACACAGTCCTGCAATAATAATGTATGGGGCAGATTGAGTTCAACAACCATCTCCAAACATTTCCTACGTGAATTAGTGGAAACCAAGCATATGGGAAAGGGGAGTGGATTATTYACTAAAGGCGACTAATAAATGTATCATTGCTCCCTAATCCATCTCTATCTTAGCACGTTTTCTAATATCTCAATCTCAAGTATACTCCTAACTTTCAGGAAGTTAAAATATAGTATTTATGGCTTCCAAAAGTGACTGCTGTGGATAATTCCTTTCATCCCAATTCATGGACTTTTGCACTAGTAATTGGTTTTTCCTCTATCCCTCCTTTTTGTTCATATTTTTTAAAAATTTGAAGTGAATACTTGAGATGACTGCTKTATAGATCTTACTTTGACACTTCCCTCATTGCTATACAAGAAATGGGAAAATTTCAGGCAATTTGTGCTTTTGACATATTTTCCTCATCAGAGTGTCAAACTGGAAAATATAAAACATGTAAAGATAATTCTAAAAAACTGATTTTGGTAAAATCCCATTTTACAAAATGTTTCATAGAAAGTCAGATTGTTTCATGATTATACATAAACTTGTCACTACCCAACATAAAAACAAGTTTTATACGAGTTCCCTGTCTCMCTCCACTTCATGACTCAGGTACTGCATGTTTCAGCTACTTCCAGAACACACTGTATTACTCCACATTCTCATAAACACCAAATATTTTAAGAATTTATTACTGTTAAGAAGCTGGCAATTAGAATTCATGAAAGCACCATAGGGGAGGCAATCGAGCTTTCCAATACAAAACAGAATTTGACACTAGYTGTGTAGAAGTGTGAACAGCAAGGTTAACCTTGCACTCATTCCTCCCTTTCCCATTGTGAAAATCTGTTTCTTGCTGATGGTTAACTCACAAATGCAAAAATTACTCACCTGTCTGCCAATTCCACACAGCTGCATAGATCTCACTGCTGATCCAACCATCTGCAAAATACAGCAGCCACTTAATGAAGAAATTCAAAGCACTCTTAAAAAACAATATTTTATTTGCCAARTGGTCCCTGCATCTCAAAAGAGGCATCCATTCTTTGGGATTTTTTATTAATAGCATTGGATTCAATTTGGGAACATAAATGGTCAAGCCATCCTGCTTTAGTTATTATGAGTTTCATCAAGGGCCTCACACAAACCAAGCTGGTTTTGATTTCTACAGCAAAAGACAGGCTAGAGAAATCAATCTTACTGGTGTCTACCCATAACAAAACAGTGGTGGTAAGGAAGCGGCAAACCTTAAAAAAACCCCAAGCCACTCAGARGTCCACATCAGACAGACTTCTGCTGTTTACACTCAGTTCAATATATAGAAAATATGTGACTGGGGCTTTCTGACACTTTGAAATAGATGAAACTAAATATACAAGGAATTTAGAGTAGGAACACTAAAGTTAGAACTCAAAATACTCAGCATCGGTTTAAGTGGGCCCTTATCAATGCATCTATTTCCCCAGGAGGAAAAAAAAAAGGAAGAAACAGAGCAATACTGTGCAGTTTTGAAGAAAAATAAGGATGAAGAAAATATCCTGGGCACTTACAATATAAATGATGGGCTGTTAACAGATAAGGGATCATATAGATGTCTCCATTGCTTAAATTATATCTTTCTCTTGGAAACCAGTTCAGTGTAAATGGCAAATAGGCAAGACAACCCTTAATGAGAAAAGAATAGAATTYTGTTTATTGTAAGCATCACATCTAATTTTTTAACAACATTCCAACCCCAAAGCTCTTGGAAAATTACTCTTGAAAAATAATGAGACACAAAAAACCTATGGTTAAATGTGCTAAATTATGATGTTCTGTCTGGTATTCTCATGTAGAATTAAGAAGAAACATTTTCTAAAATGTGTATTGATTTACAACCATTAATTCCTTTCTTTATTAAAACAAATAAATCTTTCTGATATGTTTATTTCTAATCAAAGACCATTTCAGATATTAAAAGAAATTAAACAGCACTCATTTAACAATATGTGTTCAGGACTCTTTCATCCCCCCAAATATACACACCAATTACCTTACCTTTAGCAYTTACTCTGCTATCCCAAAGAATCCCAATGTGCTTTGCAAATATAATTAGCAATATGGCACATCAACGTCCACTGTTGATATGCAACTGCTCTTTCTGAACCTGTCAGCACTTGACAATACTGTGTAAATGTTTAAAACAAAAGTGAAGAATTGGCTATCAGTCTAGGGGGCAAATATAGTCGTGTAACTTGGAATCTGATTGGGATTAAGCGCTTTACAACCCTGCTCTTCTTACTGMATTCACAAGGTATCCTCATGGTTAGCATCCTTTAGCAGCATAATGGATAATGATGTTTGATTGGGTGACCTCATCAGAAAAAAGGATAATACACAATGAATGAGCCTGGTTTGTGCTTTGTTTTGTTTTGTTGTTTTGTTTTGTTTTGTTTTGTTTTTTTTTTAATATGAGAGCTCAAACTTTTGTTTCTTCCCCAAAATACCTCTCGGTATAATTAAAAGGAAAATGTTTTGTGGTTGGGGTAGGTAGGCTGGCTGCAGTAACTGTAGCATCTGGAAGCTGCCCACTCCACATCCTTTCTGGATGTGCCCCCTTTGAAGGGATTATCAGCAGCCAGCTCCAGGCTGTCCTCTGGGTATCAGCTGGCATGTTCCTGAGACACTGCCTGCAGTAAAATGAGTTGATGATTGTAGCTACAGACACCTGACACCTTGGAAGAATCTCAAACTGGTCACTCAGGCTGTCCATAGGGCCTGACAAACTGGTAGCCAACAAGGACTATCACAGGAAACACTAAAAACACAGCACAAGGCATTGCAGCTGGAATACCCAATAGTGTGGTTCACAAATGGTGTTTTATGAAACAATAAATGCTGTTTACTTTCCCTGGTTATAAAAGAGGAGACGAGAATTCCTAGGTTGTTCCAAAAATGTAAAATAGGATCAGCAGTAAAAGATGTTGAAGCAGCAGCGTTTTCCTGAGAAGCAGCCAACTTAGAAGTGGAATATGGATTAGTGTCATCAGGAGCAGCAGCAAGAGCTGCACAGGCAGTCTGATGGGGCACTTTCTTCGCACATYATTCTGAGGCTCTACAGCTGAGCCACTCAGAAAATCACTGCTGAAAAAATTTTGTCCAGAACTATCAAGCAGATTTGCACCTTCTCTACACTCTGAATTTTGCAGGTTGCTGAATAAAGATGAATGAATATCTTATGTAGCAGGTGGAATTTCGATCTTCTGAAAAGAAAAAAATAGCTCCACTACCATAAAAAGCAATGGCATGAACTGGAGTTTGATGTGCCGTACAGGGTCTTTGCAGAAGTCTGTAATCTCCTGTCGGATGAGGAAAATAAAAGCTCTTTATAAACAATTCAGTCAATCTCTTCTTTAAATTATTTTAAAAATTTTTTTATTTGCAATAAGTGTAGGGGGGGAAGTGTCTAACATGATGTGATATAATGAGGAAACACTCAATAATTTTCTTCTTTAATATTTCATTTTGAAATTATTTGTTCTTATTAATTATAAACGTATAATGCTAGAAATGTTAGAAATCAGCCTCCCACACTGATTCAATGGTAGCATTAATTCCAATCTCTATCTTTAACTGGCTGCAGTCAACAAGCCTTCAGACAGCTTGTGAATCTCTACTCTTAGCTGAAACTGGCCACCAAGTTCAAAGGTATAAAGGCATTGATTACTGAAAGATTGATGTCTGACTGGAAGACCAACCAATATTTRAACTGGGAGTTTTTGAAGTGGCAAAACATATTTAAGCTCCAAAAGCTCAAAAATGTGGGGTTTTCCAATTTTAAACCATTTGGAGTTACCATAGGACAAATTTAGATCACCAGACAAGGTTCTATTTAAAAGAAATATTCTGCAAGTCTGGGTTTACTTTCTAAGATGTCTCAAGGCAGACACCTGAAATTGCAAGTACCAGAATACATTAGAAAACCTAAGCTTCTATTTTCAAAGCACAGAAWTTTATTATTCTWACTGACTTTCAGACATKAAAWAGCATTATTTATTCACCACACATACACACAACAACATTACTACTTCCTTTGCCCTTGTCTGGATTGAGCTGGTTTTTCATGGTGTCCTTATTTCAACCACTTCAATTGCTCCTATATATCTTTTTGTGTTCTTACTCACATTCTAGAGAAGTTGAAGAATTCCAAGTAATAAGTTTTCCAATATGAAGATTTACAGTATTTACCACTATTACATTAGCTTCAAGAGACCTTCATGCTACCTAAAGAGCTGGTAATWCTTTGTTTTRAAAAGACTCCTTGTCTTGACATTGAAATTTTGTGTTTTTCTGTTCAAGGTGAAATAGCTCTGGCCATGAAGACCCAGCTCTGCAAGATGGAAAGGGAATGAYAGAGTATGAAATTCCTCTTTGTTCRTAGACTTTCCATTCCATGGTATAACATGGCTTTGACTACCTGGCACATCCTGGAGCAGGTGAAAAATAAGACAATTCCTGACTTTAATACTAAAGAACAACTCTAACCAAAGAGTTCTATTACCCCGTGTGTTATTCTTTTGTGTGATGAGGAAACAAGGCAAACCTCTCATCCTTATCTTACAACTGGGAATGAGCACTGAGGGAGCAGGACCAAGTGCCCTATCAAATCTCTGGGTCATATCAATATCACAAGCAGGAGCTCAAAATTTCCAAATCAGGCCAGTAACCTCTAGCTGTGATCATAGGCCCCTTGAAAATAGTCAAATTGACCATACAATCACAGTAATGATGCATTTAAATTAGACAGTTTGTTATCATAATTACAAGTTTAATCTGAATTCTGTGTGTATAATAAAATTTAGAACTACCTCAAATATGCTTCTCATAGCAGATTGCAATTTTTAGTTTCTTGACACTCTGTAAATGTCAGGAAAGGGTTACTGTGATCCTGATGTCTTTTAATATGCCCTAAAGATAAGTGAATCAAGATGAAAAAATCCAAGAACCATAGGCAACCTCATAATCCATACTCTCTGTGCTGTTCTTTTCCTAAGGAGTGTTCTATATGAGGGAAATTATCTATATTATATGTACACTATAGCAGAACAGATCTATTTTCCATCTGCTACATTTTCCCCCCTTCAAACTGTAGTCCCTCTGTTGGTATAATCAAAAGATGGCCACTTGTCCTCGAAGAGAAGAATACAGTAAAGATCTAAATTTATATAATTTATCCTATGTTTTTTAGCAAAATACACAAAAACTCAACATAATTATTATGGATTCTTAAAAATCTGGCTAGGCCTGAACWGTTAGCTACCTCATTTTATTCTAAAATTCAACAAACTCTGAGAAAATCTCTTTTTTTATACAATCTTTTGGATATGTCATTTGCCATTTATATTTGATGGCCTTAAGGAAAAAAAAGTTACAAAAAGGTATTAATGCAAGTAGATAATAAAGCTGCATTCTATAAATCTATAGCAGCTTACAGTAATCATTAAAGCATGCAAAACTCTTTCATCTATTCAAAAATATGCAGTGCACAGAATGCCTGCTAAGGTGCATGACAAGTCAGAGTTAAATATATATTAATAAATGAATTAGCTTCATAAATAATAGCCATAATGACATTTTAGGAGACAATAAGTCTGAGGATTGTCAGAAAATGGTTGATGTATGAGCTTCACGTCTCAGTGATTCTTCAAAATGAATAGGCTTTGCGAGATAGTTCAGACCCACGACCAGCCTATTTCCTTGAATAATTTACTTGTTGTCAATTTGTACAGCCACATTACACATGCAAATTGTGCTGCCTGTGCAAACACCACTTGGAGATGATAAAAACAAATTTACGAAGGCTATAGAGGAAGGATTTATTTCACTTTCTCGCCCAGGTCAAGCAATACATGTATCTGACGATTGTGTGTACCCAATTTTGTTGTAATTATATCAGCAAATTATTCTTTATAATCTTATTATTTTTAGCAGTCTCCTTGTGCTTGGGATAATTAGCTTTCTTCACTCAGTGTAAAAACAATTCAACTTGCCAGCTAGGCAGGGCACAGCTCCATTATCTGTTTTGGGTTTAAATTTATTCCCTATATTCTTGGACACTTTGTGTAAATTAAAAATTTCATAGTCCCTAATACTGTACACGCTGTTCATTCAGTGATGAATTAAGGTCCCTAAACCTCTACGTTTGCTATTAGATATCTCACCCACTTTATATGTTAATCTGTGCTAATGAATTCCACAACCCCTAGCCACAGCGAGATGACTAAAATTATTACCACTTACAGAGATATGCCTTTTTCATTTAAAGTTCAATTCAAATTGCTCCCATAAACAGTCTGCCACACAAAGATACCTCCTTTAAAGAAGAGTTACTTACCTGTAAGTAGAGTTCTCTGAAGGTAGCACTATCTTTGGATACACATTCCTCAGCCACGTGACCCCTGGTTTGTGGCAGGGGGGAGTGGATCCATCCCTTGATAGTTCAGACTTTTTCCTCAAGGCACTTCATTACCTCTGCAGCTCCTGTGCCTCAAGGGTTGTTTATATCACAGCCTGTCAACATAGCCACCCCTCATTTTTGGAAGGCCCTGGACCAGGCTGAAGAGCAGAGAGTCTCCTTAGAGTGGTGGCCATTGTGTTGAGGGAACATCTACACGGTGGCTCTGTACTGAGCAAATCTCAGGTGTGTGTTTTCTTCCCTCTCAGGATTGCTACCTATGAGCTTTCACGGGGAGAATAGCAAATCCTGTGAAATAAAAACACAGGAGGCAACAAAAAAACCGGCCCAGAATTACATATGCAGCACAAGAGTCACCCAGGTGTCAGCTTGCCTGTGGTGCAGCTTCTTGCACTTCACAGAGAGCCTGGGTACACAACCAAAATTCTACTGCTCTCAAAAGGACAACAATTTAGGTATTATTGTTTTCTCAATAAAGGAGAACAGCAATACCCTCTGCTCAGCGATTGTGTTTCAAACCAGTAGAGGGCATTGGCATACACAGAGACTAAATAGGTTCGTTACAGGAGATTGAAAAATTAGCRGTTATTTATAAAAATGAAACAATAGCACACTTCAAATACAAAGTACAAAGCATCAAAACCAGCCCTTCAAAGTTAAATCAACACAAAAATAAAACTATCAAGATTCTTATRAGACTTTCCAATTATATAGAGCTTTATTGCAGTACAAATACTAAACTAATTCATTTTATCTAATATCCTTGAAAAGTAGTTAAAATAGTGTTGTTTGCTTCACAAACTAAAGCAAGGARAGGTTAAGTGCCTTGCCCTAGCTCTGAATCTGAGTGCCACAGGAGCTGTAAGACTCAYTATTGTACTTCTAAACAACACCCATTAATACACAAAGCAAAATTCTGAGAGGTTAAGAAAACTGCTTTCTTACTCTTTTTGCAAAAAAACAGTCAGGCGATACTCCATTTGGTGATAGGGCAGAAGGATATATTATATACATTATTTCAGAGAAACGTATCCAAGATCCCAAACCAACCCAAGGATTTTGTGYTCATTACAACAAAATTGGGATTGATGTATTTGGATCAATGAAATTTATCCAATACTAGGTGAAGACCCTCACAATGTAGTGAATTACATGGCTTCAGGTTCCATAAAACATATCCTGTAGTCAAAATAACCAATGCAGCTGTAGCAGCAGAGGGTCAGGTCGGAAAGCACAAGAGTCCCAAGGGGATGAACAAATGCTGTAACACARGAAGAAGTGAACTTCACAGCCTCATTGCCTACCCTTGCTGGGCTCCAACAGGTTAAGGGTGGTATGGGTACACATACCACAGCTCAGCTATGCTTTTGCCTTCTGGAAAAAAAAATTATTCTACAGGGCCCAGATCTTCAGCACCTTGAAGGGCTTACACTTTTTTTTTTGTCAGATCTACACTGCAAGATTGATTAGTCCAATTGTTATTTTTACCCAGGCCTGACTCTTTGAAATCCAGTGCAGCCCTTGCCAGTGTCTGCTGATGCTCTGAACAGTCCAAACGGGCTCAAAACCCTCAGAGTTTATGCTCACAACAGACAAGATGAAAACTCTTTTCCGCCTGTAAGGCACTAAAGTTGAAAGTTGAAAATACCATATTCATGCCTCACAGGAAGCCTCTAGCAAGAATGGCAGCTGAGCACAGATATTCCAAGCTTCAATCTGGAATTTTGGACACAAGGTCTTACTTCCTCCCTGAATACTGTGTKTTACACTTTAGAGATGCCTTTTTTAAAGAGTAGGCAAAGTAACTTGTTCATGGGCTGCTGATGCTTAAAACCACAGACATTTCTTTCTGATTCTATGGTCAGAATTTTCATCAAAATGCAAACCTCAGAGAGGCAAGGGCATTGTAAATGGTGTTATGAAAATACTCTCAATAAAAGCTCAGGGCTTGATGCTACATTATTCAGTTATGTACTTCTCTAAAATAAGAAAATTTAGAAACATCTGTGCAGACTTGCTTAGATCTTATATGGCAGAGTATGTAGAAAAAAGCCATCTGTAAACCTTTAAACTGACTTTAAATGTTCATTTGACTATAATTATTTCAAAGGATTGATAAAAAGTGTATTTTAAGTTAGAAACAAATTAAAATTTTAGGAAAGAAAACTCAGAGGCTATTTTATTGTCTTTACATCTCTCTTTAAAATCATATTAATTTTCCTTTCCAACACTATTTTATTGTATTAAAATATAACCATGCTAGAAAAAATTCTCATTATTAGAAAAAATGAATACAAGGTAGATAGTATACTAACACAATGACTGTAATCTGCTAATACAATAAGGYCTTCCTATTATGTTTAAACAAGAATCCAGTTCTTGATCATTTTGACATAGTTTGAAAACACTGTCTCAAAAGGGTAAAATGTAACATTTTTCTATGCTTAAGAAAAAGTTTCTTATGTCTTCATTTACTGCTAAGAATACCAGACAAAAATGCAAAATTTATGTTGTAGTAGATTTCATTTCTGCTCTACGAAAATGTGTGTATTTTGTAAAAATAAGCAKGTAGAGGATTATTTATGATTAGCTAAATGTGGCTTCAAAACTATATGCAAAGTACTAATTCAGGCCTTCTGCATGTTCTATAGCTGTCTGAAAAAGAGAATTGCTGTGAGAAGCTGCCATTAGGACCTGGCACATACACAGCTATCAACTTTTCTGGTATCTGACAACTCTGRTCACTTCTGTGACTTGCACTCATTAAGAGAGTTTCAAAAAGCACTCAAAAYACATSTCASAAAGTWCACTACAATAACTGGGACTCACAAYAGTATCTGTAAATATCCAACAGCAGGTAAAGGAAGGGGAGATAAAGAGAAAATTGCCTGAAACCMAACAAATCAGAGGCATTCTGAAAGATTCAAATTAAACTTGATGTTACATCTATTTGGAGTAGTYCTTCCTTCTAAAGTTCAAGTAGTTTTTAATAATGGCACAAAAAATATTTACCCTGTAATTAGTRTGTTGTGCCAGTTTGATGTTCCACAGGAATCTCAGAGGCATGACTTGTTTCATTCATAAGAGTCATTGTTTGGCAGGTCTCCAGGACAGGAATTCAAGTGAGAAAGGAAGTTAGATCAGTTGACCAAAAGGAAATAAATCAGATTATTTGAATATTTGCTCAATGGGGAACAGAAAATTGCCATCAGAAGAATTTGACACTGAATCAAGTGCTGGACACAATAGCAGCCCTCACAAAATTGATGTAGGGACATCRGGGTTGGTCACAAGGTTGCACTGCCTTCTATTTTCTTCTGCAGATAAAATACTCTACATATTGTTTCAACAAAAAGCCCCAAAACCAAYAGTAAATTGCAAATTCTGATAAGAAGCCAACAGTCGCTTTTGTAGTTTCAGCAAGCACTGACTTTGTGAATTCAAATACTTCCAGACTGATGAAAGTGAGGCAACAGCTCTTGTCACCATTTTTCTCATGGATAAACCTGGGAGAAGTCAGAATTTTTTTGTGGGAGAACTGGAGATTATCCTGAAAATGTGGCTTTGAAATCAACAAACACAATTATTTTGCAATTATAAAATGAAGTTAATGTGAATATTTGAGTACTTCATTTGCGTGCGCTACCAGTGCCATTCTTGCTACAAATTGGGGCCCAGTGTCTGGATACAAATTGTGTCATGAAAGTAAATTTGCCTTCTGGAAACATATCCCTATCCAACATATAAATTTACAGGTAATAAAGACGTCACACACCTTTCAATTCTTTGAGTGCGTTCAAATTTGRTCTCCTTAAGAAAATATCATGCAGCCTAATGGTCTAACAACTCCCTAGAAAAAATGGCAATGAATACCCAGTATCAACACAGTTATTAATTACCAGCTATCTGTGTACCAAATACAACTATTCCATGTAAATAAAATAACTCTCTTAAAAATTGATTTCCCAGATGAGAGGAAAATCTAGTTAGCAAGCTGAGTGTGAAATTTACATGTAGTTCATGAAAAAGTGATTACTTACGGAATTAATTGATTTTCGAAATGAATCTGAGGATGCAATATCATGGCGTAAAAAGGAAAACAATCTGAAGATCTGATTTATGTCCATGAGAAAGGCATTTAGATATTCCTCCCATGCACAGCCAATCCCAGAAGCTGGAATCCACCAAGAAATCCCTACTAAAAGCCATATTCCCTATTATCCATCTCCATSACATTTGTCCTTTTCTCATTTCCCTCATGTTTGTCCACATGTGGGTTGTGTCATGACTTAGGGTCAGCAATTCCTTTCTCAAAAGTCTCATTATCATATTGAGATATAGTTTCCAACCTGTCAAACTGCCACTTAAAAATGCATCTTCTCACAAATTATTTCAAAGACAGGAAACCTGCTGTCTTTCAGACACGTTTCAGTGCTGGTGATGCCAGCCTTACCCCTTCATTTCTTCCTTGCCATCTCCATGTGCTTCCTTTCCTGCTGCTCCTTGTAAACAAAATATCCTTGCTAAATCATATTCAGWCTGCTTCTAAATACTCGTGGTGTCTGCCTCACCTATGAAAGCTGAAAGGACAAGGTCTAATAGAATCTTTCCGATAAACAAATCCTTTGCTGAATGTTCTGCATGGACATTCCTGAGGAGTTTCTAGSAGCTCTTTCACATTCTTAGAGAAGCTTAAGGAAAATGTGAGCTCTGATGCTGACAGACAATCCACAACCTTGTAAGATCTGTGATTGTGTTTTTGAGGTTTTCTCTTTACCCCATTAATCCAAGGCACTAGTGGGAACTTTGGAAGGATTTTTCAATTCTTGAAGAGTATGATCCTTGTCGCTTTGTCCCAGCATAAACATTTTGGCGTAGCTTAACGATCAGGCTTACTTTTGGAACAGATGCCGTAATTCTTTTATGGCAGCAAGGATTGCTGTACATCTTGATCCCTGTCTTTCTTCTGGAAGGAGCACAAGCCTGATAAGGAGCAGCTGAGCAAGCTGGGGGATTTGAGTCGGGAGAAAAGGAAACTCAGGGGGGACCTTTTTGCTCTCCACAACTCCCCAACAAGAGGGTGCAGCCAGGTGGGAGTCCGGCTGTGTCCCCAGGTAATAAGGGACAGGATGAGAGGAAATGGCCTTATGTTGCATCGAGATTTGGGCTGGATATTAGGAGTAATTTCTTCACTAAAAGGGTGCTTAAACTTTGGAATGAGCTGTCTAGGGAGGTGATGGAGTCACCGTCCATGCGAGCGTTCAAGGAAAGAACGGACGTGTCACTCGCTGCCATGGTACAGTAGGACTGGGTCATAAGTTAGACTCGGTGATCTTGGAGGCCTTTTCCATCCTCAATGATTTAAGGACGCTGATAACCTCCCCGCGGGCACCAGTTGTTCCCCTCAGTCCCCCGGCACACACCCAGCGCGGCGATTCACCCCACACTGCCCTCACTGCCCTCACAACCCAACCCGGCCATGTTTCCCCGCCCCGCCCGGGGCCGCCCCGCCCCGCTGCCATGGCAACCGCCGCGCCCGCTGATTGGCTGCGCCGCCCCGCCCAATSGGCGCGCGGGGTGTTCCGGCGGTGCCAAGATGGCGGCCAGGTAAACACGGCCGGGGGCGGCGGGCGCGGGGCCGGGCGGGGGCTCTGAGGGGGCTCCGGCAGCGCTCCCGGCCGTGCGGGGCCTCGGCGGGCATTGCCAGTGCTGCTGGCCCTGCGGGGACTGGGGGGATGGCGAGTGCCGGCTGCCTTCCCTCAGGCCGTCGTGGAGCCGCGTTTCTTTTCGCGTCGCTGCCTCCGGAGCGGGTCCTCCTCACTACCCCGGCCTGTCTCTTCTCTGTCCCCGCCCGGCGGCGAGGGGAGGTGGTTGGCCTGTCCCGGGAGCTGTCCCTGTGGAGGCACGGGAGACGTTTGCTGCAGTGTCGCTCCGAACCTGAAAGAAGCTGTAAGCAAACGCATAGGGGCACAGCTTTAAAGGACRAGGAAGAGGGGGATAAAAGAGCCAATAGTGTCAGCCTGTGTACTCAARTAATCTGCTTGTTTCTGAAATAGTAAGTATTAGAAGCTTTATAATATGCTTGTCTAAAACATGTCATGATAGTTATGTAAGAGAAGCTAAAATATTTCTGATTTCGTGATATGTTGTTTCTGTTTCTCTCCTYTGCAGGTTGTTTTTGTGTTGGGATGGGTAACCTGGTGTCTTCTCRCTGACTTGAAGTGGTTTGGACTTGTTTAACCTGCAAGATGTGGAGTGGGCTGTTACCTCCAGGACTGAATGAAAGTGATGTTGATCTRAGTTCTGATGATGGAGACRAATCACCTGATTCCAGTTCAAAGCAAGAYGCAAAAGAAGATACTGAGAGAGTTCAGGGGACTGGAGAGGAGAGTAATGCCAGTAGTGGACCTGTTGTGGTACCAGTGACAGAGGAAGAAAGTGAATCTCAGATGTGCCCTCCTGGAGTTTCTGTAAATATCTGGAATGTATGTATCATTACAGGTCTCCAAATGACCATAATGCAGTGTACTCAAAGTTGAATGGCTGATACTCTGAATATACAAATCTGAAATGAGATAAAATATGATCTGAGTACGTACACCTCAGATGRTTTCAAGCAAGGTGAACAGGGATTTAGRAAGGAAGTKATTAGGTAGTTTGGTGGTTACTGAAAGCACARCAAGGAGTTGTCATAACTATACAGTTGCATAAAACTTGTGTTTTCAGTGGTTTATGGGCTCTGAGCAGTTTGGTAGGTGGTTTCTGCATTAGTTAGGATTTACTGCTCAGTGTATCAGCCACTTTAGGAGGGCTGCATACCTGGAGACTGGAGGAGTGACCTGCTGCTTGCTGTCAGGGTTAATTGCAGGCATTCAAACTCAAGAGTTCCTTATAACCTCCTGATTTTGCAGTTGCATGTAAAGACTGGGAAAAAAAACAACCCTTAACAAAACAATCTATGGCTTTAGGCTTTGGATTCCAAATAAGAATTGGCAAGAAATAGTTGCTCTCTTTCATCCATCAGTCCTTGTGGTAGCCTGCTGTGCAAGGACCATACTGTCACTCATTTGTGGATTGCAAAGTACCAGCAAGGCAATAACAAGACATGGAATAGCTCAGGAGTGCACAGCCAGCAAAAGTGTGGTCTGTGTCACATCCCGTGAGAGAGCTGTCAGATTTGAACAGTCCTGGGATGTAGKGAAGGAAGCAAGTCAGAGAGAGGTGATGAAAGTTTAGCACCAATTCCAGTTTAACACCATCAGAGTTGGATGTTCTTGATGTATAAATTCAAATTTATACACAAGGTACCGTGGATAAATTTGATACTGTGACAGCATTTCTGTTTGTATTAAAAATGGGGGGGAAAATTAAAAATACTGACTTGCTTTTTCATAATCTTGTAGAAATTTGTGGAGCTTCAGAAGAAACACCGTGAAATGAAGATGCAAGCAAAAGAGGAAAACAGATGCCGAAAAAGAAAGCGTCGCCGAAAAGGTGATTTTTTTATAGTTAACAGAATTTACTTTTTAAAAAATCRAATTAGTATCAAGACATGCTGCTTTGTGGGGTTGGTGTTTTTTGGTTTTTGGGGTTTTTTTGGTGTGTTGTTTTGTTTCTTTCGGGTTTTTTTTTAAATGAAGAATTGAATGCCTTAGTAGAKGTATTCTAGCTGTTATCTAGGATTTTATTTTTCCACTTGTATGTGGGACTTACGAAGTTGTAGTGAGATTGTAGGTTGCTACATAAAATTCAGGCAATATATTTGTCCTGTTTTTAAAAAAGAAAGCAGAACCTTTTCAGTTAATCCTGATTTATAATGGTTTAATGTATTTCAGTAGTTCTATAAAACTTACTTTCGTATATTCCTGTTAATACTTCACAGATATTGTAGGAGTTACTTATGGCTCAGTGGTTTAAATTCACAAGATCATTGGGTAAAAATCCCAGTGTGTTGATCTTTCAAAGGAAATGTGACCAATTAGGGCTCTGTTAACTTCATTGGATGCTGTGGGGTATTACTGTGTAATGCTGGATTTTTCTTTTTTTTTTTCCCCCCTTAGCAAAACAGAAAAAGACCGATGAAGTGGCTAAGAGGTATAACCAGGTCAATGGGATTACCTGAGGTCTGTTAGTAGCAGGCAGAACTTGTAATAAGCTTGACCACRTTCATAGCCAAAGCCTAGCTTTGAGCACTGTGTAAAAATATCTTTTAGATTTGTTCAGTGCCTGTTTTTCAGGCTGACCTTGTACCACTGATTGCTTGATGGASTGTTATTACTTGATTTTTAAAATCAACGCAAATATGATATTTAATGTAACTTATAATAGACTTAATGTTTTACCTACTTAGTTTTGGATGTAACTTCATACAACCTCCTGTCAGCCTGCTCCTTCCCTTCTTTCTGCTCCTTGGCAGTATTAGGTTTGTGGTTGAATTCAATCTTAAAGRGCTTTTTCAACCTAAATGATTCTATGATTCTATCAGCTTGCTTTCAAGATTGTGAAATTGCACTTACAGAGGGGAGGGAGTAATTAATTTCACTTTAATTAAAAACTGAATGGGTGAAAAGACCATGTCTGCCAAATACAAGAGTTTATTTTAGCATTGGAAAGGATATTATTATAACTTGTGGAAAAGGAAGTGGTTATATTAATGACTTGTTTGTTTGTTTTTAGTAGTCAACAGTTGGAAAATGAAGACAAATGGAAAGAACTTACACAATACTTTGGAATCAATGATAGATTTGAATCACCTGTGGACAGCAGGGCTCCACAAAAGGTGACTGTTAATACAAAGGCAGTGTCAGCTTGTGTTTGGCAGTAAAAGAACTTGACCTTAACTGAGACAGGAATAAAACGGAAGCTATTTCAGAGCAAAGGATCAACTTTTTCAATAAATGTCCTTGAATGGTTGCTGTGCTTTCTTTTTAAGACAATATCCAGGCTTGTTTTCTGTCTGATTTTGTTTTCTCTTGTTGTGAGAGACAGGGCACTTCATATATGCTGTTTGACAGTGCCTTTTCYTTTGTTTCATAGTGTTTTAATTTTAAAACGTGTCACGTAAATACTTCAGTTCATACCAGTGGCTACAAGAATCAAGGCCCATCATACATTTTGACTGGATTCATARCACTTTCTGTTCATAAATATTACTGTGTAACTAGTCATATCTGAAATAAYAGTTACATGTGATGGATAAGTTAAGAATTGCATTATATTGTGACTTTCTGGTAATAGTGTTGGTTATGTAGTTTTTCTGATAAAGTTCAGTGTAAGTTCTATGACATKAAATGTTCAGTTAGCTTCCTTTATGATAAATTTTGTATTTTTCATTTTCCTAAAGTAAGTTTCTACATGCAGGTCACGAGGATTTGTTTGCTTCTTACTTTTTGTGACTATTTAGTTGTCATTGAACTGCCCAGGATAGATCTGGAATGATGTTGAAAGTGTTAAATTGCACATGGTTTCCTTGTARTTTCAGGGATTTTATCACTAGTGGAAGATACGTCTCATTATTTTCAGAAAAAAACATCTTAACAGAATTTGCTATCACTGCAACTTCCAATTGTGTGGCTTTTTTCATCTACCACCTGAAATAATTCAAGTGCAGTATTTGCAGATCGCTGTTTCTCAAGAATTCCATTAGCTTTTTCAGTTTGATCTCTTAAAATAAAAGTATGTTATGSAACTGTCAAATGTGTTTTCTTTAGCTTCACTAATATTTAAAACCAGTGAGGCTGTAAATTGTCTTTTGTTATGAGAATGAGTTTTTTTGTGAAATTGTGAAGTCAGTGCCTGCTGCTGTGCTACCCTTCTGTATTCCATCTGAAGTTTCCAACTATAATTTCCAGGAAATACTTACTTTTTACTGTTACATTATTTGTCAGTGTTGCCATTAAACAAGTTGTGTTTACCTTTGGAAATAAGAAAACATCCTTTAAATCCTGAAGCTTTTCCATTGTTTTCTATAGGGCTGCTAGATTTTTTAATTTATTAGCACAGTAGAGTGGCTTTGTGCCAGAACTCTGTTTTTTGGATAAAGATAAGATCTTAGAACTGTAACGRTACAGTGGTAATTGCCATTCTTCATGTTACCTGACACATATATTTCACATTTTGTTTAGGAACCTCCAGGGATGGAAGAGATAAGCCAGATCTTCAGATGAAATTTTATTGTGACAGGCATAAACTAGCCCGTGTAATTTTTTTAACCTATAGTATTATCCTGCACATAAGGTGGAACTAATGCAATGATTTGTGCTCAGGCGGCCTCTCAGTGAATTCTTAATTATACTGTCCATTACAAAACACAGACAGAGTGATTTGTGGTACACAGAAATTACAGGTTTATGCAGTGTCTTAAAGAATTTATGAAAGAAATATTTTTAGAAAGGAGGTACTCCCTTTAAATATTTTCTTTTTGTTCTAAAGGTATTTGCCTTTTTTTTTTCCCTAGTCTGGCCTTGAACTGAGCATAGAGAAGTGTGTGGCTGAAGGTGACATTGCCAAGGCTGAGGAGCTGAGTGACAGATTGGCCATTCGTGAGGTAAGTGGGCTGTTAACAAAAACTCTGAGGGGTTATTTAGTTTTGCACATCTGGACTAAMAGTGTCATGACTAAAAATAGCATTGAAGATTGTTTGCAGCATCTGTCCCATTTCCTAAGCAGATTCCTGTCAGTGATTGACATTGCTGCTGCTCTAGCAATGCTTGGACAGCTGTAGCTGTGTTTAAGAATTGAAAATATAGCCATGAACTATCCCAAGTAACCTTGCTTTAGAGCCTTGCTGTCACCCCACAAGTCACAGGAGTTGGTAACTGTCATCTGTATTGAGCTTTTGATTTTTCTGCATGTTCCAAGCCAAGACAACAGGAATAGGATTTCTTTTCCTGTCAGTTCCCTGTGGATCATATTGCTTTTTCCTTTTCCCAATAAGCTTGGGAAGCCTGAAGAGAGGTAGAGATTGAGCAAGCCTAGAGCAAATAAGAACATATGAACCCAAGTTGTGTGCCAGTACTTTTCTTCCTGTGTATTTGTGTGGTCAGGAGTCGAAGGCTGGATGAATGCTGAAGCTGAATGGGAGTAGATGGTTGTCAAATACACTGTTGTAGCCTTAGAATTGTGGGTTTTTCTTTTCTCCTTGTCATAATTGTTTAATATCTAAATACAAAGCTAAAAACAAATCCAGAGAAACACARTTTTTTCAAGATGTTGTCTTGTTAGTTGATGTAGCTGAGTAATTTCATGAAAACTGTGCTCTGCCACAAAAATGGGACCTTTGAAATCTGTTTGTAGTGCTTAATGAATACTTACAGCTGGTGAGGAATCTATCAGATRACTGATAATTTCATTTAAGAAATTGTAAAATTGGTGCACTTAGGTAGATGGTAGCAGCTGAAGTAAGTAGCTAAAGTTCACAAGGTCTGTTGTGCATAGGGGAGAAAATGAAGAAGAAAAAATTAGGATAAAAAGATTGTTGAATCCAATGAAGAAACAAAACAAGTACTGTTTGAGTGAGTGGAGAAATTATTATTTTTAAGTCGTGAGTTGTATGATTTAACTAAAAACCTAGATTTAGACTAAAATGATATAATTTTTGCTTTCATTCCTTTATCTTGCATATTTTTCTGACTTCACAGAGGTAATGGGAAATTTCTGTCTACTGTATATGCTTSCAAAATTCAAAGGTGTTAGAAAAGGATTAGGAAAGCAAATTTTGACTGCTTCTCATTCTCATACRAATATTTTAAATGTTTCTTAAATACAGTGTTTTAAACTAAGCTTTAATGTAAAATTACAGATTTAAATCTGTTTAATGCAGTGTATTACAGTATTGTGATAGCTTTAAAAACAGCTGGCTTTTGAAGTGGGAAATACAGYTCTTAAGGTTCTCAGGGTTAGGTAAAAGTAACTGTTCCTCAGTGAGTGTTCTTACAAATCATTAAACTCCTCCATTTAGTCACTCARGGCACTTTCTAATGACTCGACTCTTATCAGCCTTGTCACCAGTGATCACAAAACTTCAGTCTGCAAAGATAACAGCTATTGACAGTGGTAGGAATGTGTCCTGATGTTCCCTTTAAGTCTGACCAGCTTCTGACTGTTATATTACCTTTCATGTATACAACATGAAAAACACTTGCTGTTCTCCTTCACAAATGTCATTATCCATCTCCTCTAAAGTGGTTGGAGTATTATAATCAATAAAACATACTGAGGTTCTAGTGMAAATTGTTTGACTATAAAAACAAATTAATGTAAGAAGTTTTAAGGTTTTGTAATATTTATGATAAACTGTTATCTGATTTTGGTAGCCATGGGATTATACAACATCTAGCATATCCCAGGTGCTACAGCAGTGTATTATTATTTGTGGAACATTAGCTCCAAATTGTTGACTTTCAAATATTAGCATGTTGTAATTCTGAAAACAAAATGCTTGAAACATTATTAGTATTCACAGCTTTGACTTGGTTTTGGTTAAGTGGGTTTATCTGAACAAATAGTATGTTGAAAGAAGGAAAACTCAAATGACTGGCTTGATCTCTCAGGAGGAGTTTTGTCGAGGCAGAATCCATGTGAATTCACTGGGGTTCTTTGCTTTTGTAAAGATGTGCTCCATTGCTCACTGCAAGATTCATTTTCCTTTGTGATTTTCAGAAGCTTTTTTTTTTTTCCTAAGGAAATTTTCCTTTGTGATTTTCAGAAGCTTTTTTTTTTTTCCTAAGGAAATGGTTTTAACAGTGACTATTTCAGTGAAGAGCTATTAAAAAAAATTTGATTATGGAAGAGGTTGAGCAATCATTGTTCTATATACAAGTACAGTTAATAAATCATTTCTTTCATGTTGCATAGTGTTGATTCAATTGCTTACTTTTCTTCTCTTAGCAATTTACAGAAGTGCCCATTTTAAAATACAGTACCTCTAAGAAGTGAGTTAATTTTTAAATTATGTGGCTATTTGTGTCCCTCTAACTTCTGTGAGCTAGTCATGGCTCTATACTGTGGCTGTATTGAAGTACCACTTCTGAAGTCTGGAGTAATAAGTGGATGAATTATTGTTCTTTTATCTCAACTTCATCTCTTTATGTATAGTTTTCATTTTTCTTGAGCGGTGTTACAGGGCTGGGGACAGAGAGTGTGTGAGAAACAGCTGTCTTGTGTTTGGGGTACAGCCCCCCTTGCAGCCATGTGAGAAATGTTCAGTGGGTAGGTGTTCTTTTTGAAATCAGGTGTATGGGGTTTTAATCGGCACCATTTTCTTTTGCAAGAAGCAGTGACTGGAACCTGCTGATAAAGCTTTTGCTTTGAGGCACAGATCCCAGAGTTCTTAAAGCCGTTTCCTGCCTTAATAAGTGAAACTAATTTTTGATGTATAACATTTATAAGCCTGTGAAACTGATAGGGCAGCTTCAGTATTTAGAAAAATGAAGCCAAAAATAAACAGATGATGAGTATAGACGGTAAAAACATGTCCTAAAAAGCAAAGGAATGTCAAAATGATGCTGTCAATATCCTATCATTATGACACAGTGAGAAAAGGTTTTTTTTAAAATCAGATTCATTTAAAATCAGTGATGACTTAGGCAATATGCATAATCTAGTAGCTGTCAGTGCATCACAGAATTTTACATTCTAAAATTCTAAATGATACCGCTTCAAGGTTTTGGGTCTTTCTTCAGGTTTCCATGTGGTACTTGTTGCAGGTTCTTTAAGGAAAATGTTATTGCACTGCAGTAAATGTGGCTTTGGGCACTAGATAGTTTGTCGTTTTCTTTGCTTTGAAAAATACATACAAATGGTGACTTTAAAACAAAACTTCTCGGTCCGAGAGTATTCTGGGTTTTGGAGTGARGRTTAKAACCTGGATACYTCCTGCATGAGGCTGYATTTACTGATGACWGCATGTGTGGGGTCATATGTAGCTTTTGAGACTGCCTGGTGTGTTCCTCCTTTTTATTGGCATTTGCATTTCTGTTATAAAAGTGAACTGTACTTACGTAATGATGCTGATATTCAGTCTAATCTCTTGGCAAACCTCACTACAAAGTATTACCCCTTGTCTCTTGTTGTCAGTTGTCAGGGTAGCAGATCTCTACCTGTAGCATCCTTGGCCATTTCCACAGCATGTTCTCTCGTGGGGTGTTCTGCTTCACTGAGAGGTGTGGTGACCCTGAAATTCTTGATGTTATTAGTTTACACACGAGT
The DNA here is from genome assembly GCF_030028575.1 of Malurus melanocephalus. Taxonomy (NCBI): domain Eukaryota; kingdom Metazoa; phylum Chordata; class Aves; order Passeriformes; family Maluridae; genus Malurus; species Malurus melanocephalus. Next base: position 1,946 of record NW_026623751.1, on the reverse strand, counting down.
TAAGTTTTTCCTGAAAAAAAATATGGCCATGTCTGCATTAAATTATAGAGAATAATTCAAGCATCCAGTAACTCTGCTCCTTCAGCTTGTGGCTGGGGCACCTCAGTGCTGTGATGCAATTACAGTGTCCAAGATCAGCACTGCTTTGATAAATGTCTTGAGCACCAGCATAATGCAGGTGGGTCATACTGCTCAACTTGATTCACTGTAGATCTTCCAGCACAGTTAGACTACTGAATTATTTCTTTCATACCTACAATGCACCACTGTTAGTGTTAAATAACTAAGCATTGCAGTGTGCATGGTATAATATGCACAGTTAGTGTTTATTATTGTAATCCAGTTGCTGTCTTTGTTATCACATTCCAGGGCTTCCAGCATTGGCAGAGTCCTTCATGTTTTATAGCTGTGGTTTTTAGATGTAGACTGGCATACCTAAAGCCATTGTTTGAACATGGCATTTAAGGATGACTTATTTAACTTGAGAGATGCCAGTAGAAATGTTAGTGTTAATGTAGGAGTTACCCAGAAAATTGAGCCTTTTAGAATGAAAGTTACTGAGAGAATAAAGTTTATGTGAACACTTATCTAGGCTGAAATTACCTGATTTTTTGGTGATGCCTTGGGGTAGGGTAGATGAGATCTAATAGTAGCAGGTACTTGGATATGGAGCTGGAAACAGACACTTGGAATTATGTCAATTTTTTAATGCTTTGTAAAAATCTTTCTGGAATAGTATCTTCAGATATAATTAAATTGTTCCTACTGTGTTAGTGGGAATCCACTTAGATTTTTAAAAATAATAAATGTTGATAGATTAGAACACTGTGACTTTGCATAGCTGGATGTGTTTATCCCTTTGAGTGAGGATGGTTTGTGCAGAGATCTGGTAATTTCGCTCTGCTATGAATCAGTTTCAATTTGGAGTGATAACTGGTAAAAACCATTTTCATAATTAAATCAAATAATCTTAAAAGATTCCCCTCCACCACATGTTAAATATATTTTCCTAGCTTTTTTCCCCACAGAGAATGAGGTTTTTTTGTGTAGTGCTTTTGAGCTCAAAGCATGGTTTGGTGTCTCAAAAAGCAGAATGCAGATTTATTATGGCTCTAATACTGTGAGAACGAATCTGACTAAAGCTCCGACTTTGCATTTGTTGGTATTTTTTGTGTGAACTTCCTGATAGGTAGGTGCCACATTGTCTAAGAACACATTAGCCTGAGGACTGTAACTTGAACACGATAAAATAATCTTGACCATATTAGACTTACCTGTCAGAAGTAACTTTTAAAATATTTTGTAATTTAGTGTGCTAAATTGCTGCAGCACTTGTCAATCTCTAAAGAGCACAGCCTTTGACAGCACTTCCTAAGCATTTGGCTTAGTGTCTTCTGGCATTTTTGGGTAAGACTTAAAAAGCTGCAATTTATAGGGACACTGGTATTTAATCAAACATAAATGAAAGATCTACATTGTAATTGAAGTGAATTGGTTCTTCACTGGAATATCATCCTCATGTTAACAGCAAGATCCGTCCTGCTGTTGACTCCAAAATTTGATGCATCAGTGTTGACCATTTTCTCATGATTAAATTAGTGTCTCCTGTCTGCCAGTATATTCTWGTCATAGAAATTAGAAAGGGAAGTACACAAAGTGGGTTGTAGGTCATAACTACTGAGAACCATTCTGCAAACTGGTTTCCAGGTGAGAATCTGGGTAGGATGTGATTGATTGTGATGACGTTACTGTCAGAGATGGACAGGTGTTAGTACTTGATAACTAAATCAAGTAAATTTGGTAAATTAAAATTTCTGAGTTCTGAGCAATGTTCACAATTTCTCATAGTGTTTTTAGGTACCTGAAGTGATACACTTTTTATATGGAGTGTAGCCAAGCACAAATGAACTTGCAAGTCTTGCTTGTTGAAGAACTGATCCCCCCTC